>NC_029794.2:99772251-99782137 GCF_000816755.2 Arachis ipaensis
GTTCTCTCTCTCGTGTCCTCTGTTCGCGACTCCAACGGCGGATTTGATGGCAGACCTGAAGGTAAGGCGAGCTCCCTCTCCTCTTCGAGAACAGCGATGGCGTCTGGCAGCGGAGAGGATGAATGGCGGCGGTGAGCATGGACGGCAACCCGAGCTTCACAGACAGCGACTTGATGGCGTGGTTCCCTCCTCCTCCACGGCCTTCTCTCTCGCCTCGGTTCTGACCCACGATGGCGTCGGCTTCACGGGTAGCAACGGCAGCGAAGGGCTTCACCCATGCCGGCGAGTATGACGGCGGTGAGATGCTGACGCGATGGTGGCGGCGACTGGGTGGTGGCGTAGACAGCTCGCCTCCTCTTCCTCTCCTCTTCCTCGGCGGTCCCCTTCCCGTTTCCCCTTTCTTCTCTCATTCCCGTTTCTGTGTACGTGTGTGGATGATGTTAGAAGGGAGGGGGCTGATGGGTAACTAGGGTTTCATTTGGGGAAAAAGGAAAAAATGTGTGTTAATTAGGATTAGGGTTTATGTATGAAATTAGGGATTTTGGGACTAAATTTAAAAACTAATTGAAACCTAAAAATTACTTTAAAATACATTATTTGTTGCATCAAATTGCTATTTGATTTTCATTCAAATACTCTAATTGAAAATATATCATAATATAACTAATTCTTTTTATTAACAAAACCTAAGGTATTTATTTATAAAACATTATCATATATAAAAAAATTTGATTATTTTACATCTACTAATTTTATAATTTAAATATAGAAATTAATTCAATAATTAGATAATTGGATAAAATTCTAATTTAAATATCCAAACAGCATTGTTTTTAAGTTTCTAAGGCTTTAAATAGTAAATAGGAAAATAATCCAAAAGTATATAATTTGGATAAAAACCTTAATTGGTTTCAAATCCAAATTAATTAAAACTACCTTTAATTACCTTCAATAAAATAAAACGATTTAGGAAATTAAAACTGTAAATAACTATATATATATAACTTGAAATTAGTTCGTAATAACTTTTTAAAAGTTCTGGGTCTTACATTCTACCCACCTTATAAAAATTTTCGTCCTCGAAAATTAAAGAAATACATAAGGGAATACAAAGAATTAATACCCTACTTTCTAAATGCTTTTTAGATAAGTAAGAAAGTTTAGCATATATATAATATATATATATATATATATATGTTCAAATACTTAATAACTATAAGATTTAAATATAAGGGTACGGTATGGTGTAAGGTAGAAGGTAGTAGTTAGGATTGATGCAAAAAGATTATATGGTTTCAAAACTTTGCAAAGGCTTGGAGGATCAACATAGGGTGCAAGTCAAGATAAGCGTTCATAAAACAAAGCTATAGGTAATGTGGCAAAAAGGCTACAAGGCAAGTCGGTATTAAAACAATGGTTATAACATTCTTTCACAGATCTCCCTCCACTTCGAAACTTTAACTTCCCAACTCCATCAATCACTTCACAACTCCATAACCACTCGCAAGCCTAACATCCACAAACTCGTCTGCGAGAAAAAAAACTCGCACAACTTCTCATAACGTTGCACACTTACCGCTTCACCTTTCGTATCCACAAACAGGTCTTAAAGAACTAACGCATCGTGTTACTATATCTAGAGATCACACGTGACATTACAATAATTGTCAAGTTTATTTAGAAGGATATAAGACTCTGAAAAAGAATGGCAGACAAAAAAGATAATTACCACAATAGTCTTAAAAAAACTGATAAAACTACAAGTAAATAAGGATGTACCATCGACGAAGAGTATTGGAAAGAAATTCAGTTTAACAACCTCAAGGATAAGTCCCGAATCAGAGATAACTAATAGAAACACTAAAAGGAAAAGCAAGGCAGTAGTTTGAAATAAAATTAAGTTAAGTTAAAAGTATAAAATCATAGAAGAAGATTAACAAATGCCAGTAAATTTTTCTCAACTTGTGCGTACGCATAAGGCTGTGCGTACGCACAGCTTGCAATTTTCGCAGGGCGTGTGTGTGCGCACCAAAGTGTGCTAGCGCTCTCAACAGAATGTATTTCTCTGTGTGTGCGTGCGCACGAGTGTGTGCGTACGCACGTTTTCAAAAATTCACAGGGTGTGCGTGCGCACAAGGTTGTGCATACGCACAAGTCAAAACAAAGCCAATATTTAGAGCACGTGCACAACAGTGTGCGTGTGCACAGTAGTGTGCATGTGCACACAAACCAGAAATCACAAATTCTGCAACATCACAGAATTTAGATTTTCTGACACTAACTTTCAATGATCATATCTTTCTCTACAAAATTCATATTTTCACAAAATCTATACCGTTCTAAAGATCTTTGAATTATCTTTAATTTGAGATAAAATTCATTAATTTTCAAAAATTGTAGCTCAAGATATGATCCGTTAAAGTTCATCAAAAACCATTTTTATCAAAAACCTTTAAACTCAAATTTATCACATTCCTCATCCAAAACTATTTCAGTTACATTTTTAGACCATACCAAAACAACCCGAAAATACATAAAAAAAACTGTTTAGGCAAAGTTTTGAAATACACATGTTTTTAGAGATATAGAGATGTGCATTTGCTAAATTCAAAACAACTTTATCAAGACTTAAAGGATAGTTTCAATTACAATCGAGCAAGGGAAAAATTTAATTTGTAATTTCTTTAAAGAGAAATCAAACTTCTTTAAAAAGGTTCAAATAAAACCCCGAGAGTGTACTTGAAATCACTGCCTCACAAGAACATTCAAGAAGATTAGGATGTACTAAAAAAGGGGGTCATGCCATACAAGAAAGGATCTTAAATCAACGGAGTTCAAACAAGATCCACTAGGCATGAGACATTGAACAAACTTTCAATCGATCTCAAAAGAATACAAAACTTACAACAAAAGACAACTCCATCAATAGTAAATTCTCAAGAAAGAACCTTTGACCAAAAGAACCTTGGTAAAAACAATAAGAGGATCAACAATGTACTAAGTTGAAACAAATCAAGTTGACTCAAATAAGAATGAGATTCACAAGAAAAGGGAAACAGAGATCAATAGTAATATTTACAAGATGTGAAAGAATAATTAAAAATAGAATCAAATATGACATCCATAGAAATTAAAAAAGCTTAAGAAGGAATTGGTCCGTCCTAAAAAGGAAACATGAGTCCAATATTTTCAAAAGAATAACAAATGTATAAATAATATGTTATGCTAAACCAAATTCAATTTAAAATAAATGAGGTGAAGTTTGTCAAACGAAAATCAACCGGAATAAAGTTAGGCATAGGAACTGTAGTAAAATTATTTGAAAAGTCAAATTGTATTTAAAGTAAGTGTAGTTCCGTAAACCAGTAAAAGAACATGCGAAGTATTAGAAATAAATAGTTTTTAAATTGCATACGGAATTTTCAAAGTTTTCTATAAATAAGTCTATATTGAATCAAAAGCAATCTTTATAAAAATTTGAAAATTGATTGTAAATGCATTCAAATAAGAGAAAATCTAAATCATAATTGGGCTCGGAATAAGGACTTAAAAAGCACCATGGATCAAGACAAGTTCAAAGCCATATCAAAAAATACACGAATTACGAAGAAGTTAAACAAAGAAAGGCAGGTGCAACATGGATTTCATGCAAGTAGGATCAAACAAGAATGCATATGCATAGAGGAATAGAGTTAGAAAAATCAAACTACTTTTCAAAAGGATTAGCAAACAAGAACTTCAAGTTAGGCTATGAAAGAACAAGTCGACTCCAGTAGAATTCAAGATACATAATTGAATAATCTCGAGAAATAGTCTCTAACGTTCCCAAAACCCACGATTCGCATTATCTATTACTCGTGTCTCGTCTATGATAACCCATTAGTACATTCATATACATAATCCACTCGTTTTAAGCCGGCCAAACTTAATACCAGGATTTATGCAATTCAAGACTATTGGCATTAATCAGTAGACTGTCATGTGCAAAAAGCTATAATTCTCGTTATTCGAACAAGACTATTACATGACAAACATTCAGAGTATGCAAATGAAACATAGTCAGTCTATTCCTCAGGCTTTACAGGAAGGACTGCTCTGATACCATAAAATGTAACACCCTCACTATCAGAATGTCACGCTTTCGGCCGTGCTACTCTGATAGCTTGGATATTACGACAACTCTAAACATATTTAATACTAAAATAGGAGCATGTTTAAACTTAAAATCGCATAACCTTTCTAAAACACTTTTTAGTTGAAAACATAAACATAGATGTACATATAAACCAAATACAATACCGTAATTTATATATATACAAACCACTAACTCTATAAACATACATATCAGAAATTCCTATCCCTCTTACAAAATTAATAAAGATAAAGGCGAGGGAAAAATCATTACTAGGATAATACAAAAATACCGAATGAACAGAAAAGGAATATAACTCTTCAGAAGTTTCGTCGTCTATATCCTGAAAAGGAATAACCTGTAGGGGAGTGAGAACATCGTCCTCGCTTGTTCTCACTATAGGATTACAGAAATTGCTATAACAAGATACGTAAAATAAAACTATTTTTAAAATATAATGATCAATTCTCGTCTTACGTGCCTTTTTTAAATCCAAAGGGTTAACATCCAAAATTCCATTTCAAAAGAGGAAATAAGCTAATTATCCAAAACTTGTCCAACATGTCCCAAGCATAGGTTCATTAAGTCTATGTTGAACCAGTTTGATACTTTATACAGAGCTAGACCTCAAACATACCAACCACAGCCTCAGGCCCATCCAATCCAACACGCCCTCGGCCCAAACAGCTCAATCATCAACCAACTCATCAACAACCACCCAATCAAACACAATCACAATTAATGTAGTTCAAACACAATCAAGAGCAGTTACAACAAGTATAACAGTTAGCAGTTAACATTATTATTTACATAGGCAAACCAAATATAATATGCATACCCTAAAATGGGAATATTGTCTTTCGGTCACGAATAAATGGGAACCCCCTGGGATAACGTGTCCGACACACGGTCCAGGATGTCAGTGCCTGCACACTCCTGTGATCCGAAAGGATGTGAGCGGGATACTCTGCCTTCGACCTCACATCTACACGTAAGCCGGATTAACCACCGTCCTTACGCGGGCGCCGCAACCTCGAGAAGCGGGATTAACCACCGTCTTTGCCAGGTGCAAGTGACTTAGCAACAATCACATCAATATCAATTCTCTCATCATAAGCGGGATGAACCCGGCCCTTATGCTTACAACTCAGTGTAAGCGGGACGAACCCGGCCATTACGCCTACCAAACAATATCTCATCAATCTCGAAAATATCCATAATCAATCAGGCTCAATATCTTATTTCAAAATCATTCTTGGCCCATTTACTTTTAAATAACAAACGTATTCAATTCACATATTTCCAAGAATCACATTTCAAAACGGAGCCACTTTTCACATCTTTCTAAAACTGCCAAACAATCTCAAAGCCATGCCAAATTCAAAATCACTTTTGAAAGACTCAAAATCATTCATTTCTAAATCAGGATTTGGTCATAAAATTCCTAAGCGGAGTCTCGAGAATTCAGGGGGAGAATAACCTGATTCATTTCCTTAAATTCATTGAAAACCTCTGAAACCTTAACTTCTTGATTTGAATAAATAAAATAAAACTTAAACCAAAACCAAATCATTTAAACCAAATACCAATCTTAATTTCATTCTTAAATCTGTTTCCAAAGGCTTAGAAAATTGTTCAGTTTTACTAAATCAAAGTTTTAGAGAATACTTCAAACTTTTCCTAAAATGTCATAAGGTAAAATTAGTTAATCGAAATCCAAGTTTCTTTTAAATCCATTAAAACTCCTCCAAAATTTTCTTACTTAATCAATCTCAAAAACATAATTATTTTCATCTTTAAATCGATCTTAAAACATAATTCTTTTTCTAAAATAGTTTACATTCAAAATATAATAATTTTCTTAATAAAAGAGTTCAAACCTAATTCATTTATCAGTAATTCAATTCAAGGCATAACCCATTCTTTTAAAATATCGTTTCAGATAAAGTCTCGGATTTTTGTAAAAATTTCGGTAGCATCTCCTCTAAAACTTGGACGTTGTCACCCTTTCTGGGTCCCAACCAAACCAATCATCAGCCTTTCTCAGCAGGTTCAAGACCAAATCAGTTTCAAAAAACAAAACTCAGATTTTTAGACTATCAAAGCCATTTCAAATCAACCAGTCTAAAATCTCCAATTTATCAAAATCAGACATTATTTCACTCAAAACACGCAACCATATTCATCCAAGACATAATCAGATAATTCATAAGACTCGCATAATCACCAGAAATACATTTCACACAGCATATATATTTATAACAAATTAGTTTGTATAAAAATTCCCTACCTCAACTCGTCGAAACTATAACCCAAAACGCGTCAACGAAACCTTTCCTTGTAACCCGAAATCAATAGAACCGCAACTCAGTCCTTGATCACCTTCACAGCACTCACAGCAACTTAAAGCGATAACCAATGCTCAGAACACGACCCGAACTAAGAAAATGAAACAGCAGCGGTCATTGAACCGGTTTGGCGGCAGCCCCAGTAACCACCTCGAGCGGCAGCGGCGACCAGAACTCCGGCGACTGTGACTGTAATAGACATGCAGCAATGAAAAAGGTTCCGAAAAATTAAAATGAACGAAATCCAACTTATAAACCCTTACCGACAGTGGGTTTCAGCGGTGGCGGTTCCCAGCGGCAGCAACGGTGGCGTGGAGCTCCGGCGACACAGCAGCTCCGCAACGGTTCTCTCTCTTGCGTCCTTTGTTTGCGACTCTAACGGCGGATCTGATGGCGGACCCGAAGGTCAGGCAAGCTCCCTCTCCTCTTCGCGAACGGCGACGGCGTCTGGCAGTGGGGAAGACGAACGGTGGCGGCGAGCATGGACGGCGACCTGAGCTTCACAGACGGTGACTAGACGGCGCGGTTCCCTCCTCCTCTGCGGCCTTCTCTCTCGCCTCAGTTCTGACCCATGACGGCCTCGGCTTCACGGGCAGCAGCGGCAGCGAAGGGCTTCATCCATGCCGGCGAGTATGACGGCGATGAGGTGCTGACGTGATGGTGGCGGCGACTGGGTGGTGGCGCAGACAGCTCGCCTCCTCTCCCTCTCCTCCTCCTAGGCAGTTCCCTTCCCGTTTCCCCTTTATTCTCTCTTTTCCGTTTCTGTGTGCGTGTGTGGGTGATGTTAGAAGGGAGGGAGCTGATGGGTAGCTAGGGTTTCATTTTGGGAAAAAGGAAAAAATATGTGTTAATTAGGATTAGGGTTTATGTATGAAATTAGGGATTTTGGGACTAAATTTGAAAATTAATTGAAACCATAAAATTACTAATTTTATAATTTAAATATAGAAATTAATTCAATAATTAGATAATTGAATAAAATTCTAATTTAAATATCCAAACAGCATTATTTTTAAGTTTTTAAGGCTTTAAATAGTAAATAGGAAAATAATCTAAAAAAATAGGATTTGGATAAAAACTTTAATTTGTTTCAAATCCAAATTAGTCAAAACTACCTTTAATTACCTTCAATAAAATAAAATGATTTAAGAAATTAAAACTATATATATAAAACTTGAAATTAGTTCGTAATAACTTTTCAAAAGTTCTAGGTCTTACAGCTGTGCCTCAAACTACATCAGTTTCTAATCCTCCTTATGTCTTTACTATTTTTTGTTCTATTTTTGATTTGTGACACAAATGTTTAGGACATTCAACCACTAAAACATTTCAATTAGTTCTTAATCAATGTAATATAGCTCATAATACTCTCAATTCTGATTTAATTTCTAAGACTTGTAATAATTGTGCTGAAGCAAAAATGCATAAACTTCCTTTTTCAGATTCTACTACATCTTATACTTACCCTTTACAATTAGTTTATAGTGATGTATGGGGTCCTGCCTCCATTGTGTCTCATCTTGGTTATCTATATTATGTTACTTTTATAAATGCTTTTATTAGATACACTTGTACTTATTTCCTTGTTAACAAGTCATAAGTTTTGCATGCCGTTAAACAATACAAAAATCTAATGAAAAATCTTACTAATTGCAAAATTAAGGAGTTTCAATCTGACAATGACGATGAATATAAATCTCTTGCTTTTGCTAATTTTATAGCACAAGAAGGCATCTTACATAGATTTTCATGTCCTTATGTTTCTGAACAGAATGGCTGTGCAGAGAGGAAGCATAGACACCTCATTGAAATGAGTTTGTCTATGTTATCTACTGCCTTTATGCCCTTAACTTATTGGGATGAAGCTGTTATTACATCCACTTATTTAATCAATCGTTTACCTACTATTATTTTGGCTAACAAATCACCACATGAAATCTTATTCAATCGCAAACCAGATTATAGTTTCCTAAAAATTTTTGGTTGTTCTTGCTATCCATTATTGAGATCTTACACTAATAACAAACTTGAATATAGATCTAAAAAATGCTTGTTTTTAGGTTATGCTACAAATTACAAGGGTTATAAATGTCTTGACTCCACTGGTAGAATTTATATATCTCGGCATGAGTCTGAATTTCCATATCTTGAATTATTTCATCAATCTTTGTTTGCGAATTCATCACAGGTTCCTCTCAATACTGATCAGGTAATAAGTTCTAATTTTCCTACTTTTGTGTCACATAATAAGCTTTGCACTACTGTTAATACTCCTTTTAACAGTACAGATTCTTTTATGCCAAGTAACACTAGCACTACCACTAATATTAATGATTGTCCTTCTCGTACTACTAAAAATTATGATATAGTTACTACTAATAATAATTTAAATCATTCTGACACTCAAACTCACTAAGATACTCTTTGATTTATGAATACCTAGAGATGTATGAAATGAATACAATGCTATATCCTTTCTAAAGGGTCAACTACTAATATATATACTAGCACAAGAGAGAGAGTTAATAACAAACCACTAATTAACCAAACAACACTCTGTTTCTAATAAAGATTTACAATCTTTATCTTTGTTATCCTTCACACCAATGGATCCTTCCTTCTCGGCGATGATGAATACGAAGCAAGGACTCCACCATCCCTATCCTCGCCCGCCACGCACTCCTATTGAAGCCACTCTGATCGGGTTTCAAAGCATAATTAGTCCTTGGACCTCGCTGTTATAATAACAGAGAATGTCATCACCAAAAACTGCCGGAGATCAAGACGTTTTCGAATAAGTTTTTACTTTCTTTTTAAGAAAAATATTGTTTTTGGACTTCACTCCTTCACTAATGGGCTATCACAAAGCCCAATAAACAAGGAGCAAACGACCCAGATCATTAGGGAAGCCAAACAAGGAAGGACGGTTCAAATGTGGTCCTAACCATGTCAAATTACGAGGTCGAGTCAAAGTTATAAAAGCTACCACTCTGAGTCTCAGCATCTGCATCTCTAAAGAGAACCAATTTGATAGGTCCAGCCCACTGCGCACATCATATTTGTTATAGTATTACTTTTTATTTTGTTCCTGGTGATTCGAGAGTTTCAATATGCAGCCAATTATGTTTGGTTTTATAGTCAATATTTTCAGTTGTCTTCGGAGCAATTCTAAAGAAAAAGTTAACTACAGTTCATCAAAGTCCACTATAATTTTGAGAAAAAGCAAAATCGATTTTAAAAACTATTTTAGAAACATGCATAAAATATGGATAATAATATAACATATTAACACTAAACGTATTATTAAATACCTTTTTCATTTTTATATAATAAATAAAGCAAAAATCGATATTCCTACGGTATTATATTGAAATCCTTAAAAAACACATTTACTAGTAGTTAAGAA
>NC_029794.2:99782662-99788062 GCF_000816755.2 Arachis ipaensis
TACTATTCAGTAATGTTCTTCTAGAAGACATGCATGGAATGGAAGTACTCTGACTTGTTCAGAGAAAGAAGCCGTGATCATTGTGAACTTTGTCGGTTCTGCCAACTTCTAAGTGTACATAAAAGCCAATGTGAACCCAGCCAAACGTTTGACATGCTCTTTTAAATTTGAGAGTTTCGTTATAAAGATACTTGTTAACCATATCAAAGTAGAATAAATTTATAGAAAAAGTGAATTTATAAGTATTTAAGTTAGGTGAGTACTCCAATGAAGTCAACTTTTATGTTTTGTGGCGAAATTGTTTATGTGTCACAATTCCTAGTGTAATACGTATAGAACAACAAGTGAAGGAATCAAATTTGATTTGCTCCTTCATCATGTCTCTTTTTGTTTTAATTTTGGTGACCACTTTAATAAAGACACTAAAAATATTTTTTTTTAAATATATTTACATGTGTTATATTATTATTAAACATCTTTATTAAATCAATTAATAATTTATTTTTAATAAATTAGAATAAAACGGTTTATTATAACAACAATAATAAACTCAATTATCCGCATTATAATTATTAGACCCGATTTAATCCAATCAATTTACACAATCTGAACCGAATCATATTTAAATTTTTTGATAAAAAATATAAGAGTAAATGCCCTTTCCGGTCCCTAACCATTTGTCGGATGGACTTTCTACCCCCTAAGAAATCTAAAAACCCAAATAGGTCCCTATCTACTTTGATGTATGTACGTTCCAATCCCTGGTTAGGGACCGGAAAGGGCATTTACTCAAAGTAGATAGGGACTGGAACGTACATATATCAAAGTAGATAGGGACTAGAACGTACATATATAAAAGTAGATAGGGACCGATTTGGGTTTTTAGATTTCTTAGAGGGTGAAAAGTCCATCGGGCAAATGGTTAGGGACCGAAAATGACATTTACTCAAAATATAAATATATCCCTGACTTTTTGTTTTGCGGACATTTAAATCTCTAATGATTTAAAAATACAATTAGGTCCCTAGAAGAAAAAAAAATCCTAACCCCAACCCCTTGTCCCCGTCTAAGCCCAAATTCAAGCCCAATCTCTCACTAATCTACAAAGTTGACCCGGAAATTAAAAAAATCTAGCCCTAACGTCTCCTTCCTCTCCCTTTTCTCACTGAAGCTCGAGCTCTCATCGGTTTGCTCACTGGCTCAATCTCAAGCTCTCCCCCTCTCTCGTCTCCGGTCAAGCACTCAACGTCCTCGTCGCTCTCCACGTCATCAGTCATCACTGTCTTTTCAGTCATCACCGTCTCGGACTCAGTCACGCTCGGACGCCTTTCCTGAGCTCGTCGTCGCCGGTGGAAGAAGTAGCTGGTAGGAGTTACTAGAGCCGCCGGCATGGAACATGCAACACAGCGATCCATTATTGCATTTGGAGGCGGATGCGGTGGCGTTGATGTAGGTATGGCAGACGCCAGAGGAAGAGCAGTTGAGCGGCGACATAAGAAGCATTTGGGTGTAGTTGAGGTAAACAATGGTATTGGAGCTTGTGATGTTGAAATGGAGGGTGTTGTTGAGATGGATCCCTGGGTGAACCTTATTGGTGGTGACACACACCTTATCGGTGGTGACGCACTTGTTCGGCACGAGCGGCGCAGGACGGATCACGAGGCGCTGGGACTGAGGGTTTATGGACTCGATCGGGTAGGAGTTGTTGAGCGTGTCGAAGACGAGAGTGTTGGAGGTACAGCGGATCTTGTAGGTGGTGCTTAGTGGGAATGAGACGGTGGCGTTGCTGTACCGAGGGCATGGGGTTGCTGGTGTCACGTGAGAAGCACGTGAGATGAAAAGAAGGGATGATAGAAGGAAGAGGAGGAAGTTGGTTGGGGATAAGAGCAGGAGATATGGTTGTTTTGTACTGGCAAAGAGCTGCTAGTTATGGGCAGACTAGAATATTTGACATTTTGTAGTTTGTTGCTGCACAATCAACACCAGCTCCTCGTCCTGCTGCTCAGGTAGGTGATTTTGATTATGTATCATTTTTTGCTGTTATGTTTGAATATGACCTAACTTCGGTAGAATTTCAGTGAAATAAAATATAAAATAACATGACATTTCCTTTGTTTGTGTCTTGGGACGCAGGTTCAGAGAAAAAGTATCTCCAAAGAGTGAGAATTTAGCTACAGCTTCTGCTGACAATATAGATGCAAAGCCTGAATCCAAGCCTATCGACAGACAGATAATACTAACAGATACACCACTGTTCCACAGCCTTCACCAGCCAAACCGCCATGTGATCCCATCACCACTACCTTCCGATCCTCTTCAATCCCAGTAGAAAACACAAGTAATTTCATACAAGTAAAGCACAAGTAATTGTCAATTATAGCAAGTAAATCAAGAAGCACTTAAGCATGTTATACAATTAGGCATATTATGCAAGTAAACAAAGAAAACAACCATATAGAAAATGCGCATGATGAATGCCTGCCCTATTGGCTGTGATATCACATTGTTTGTTCAACTGCCAACCCGACACATCTCCCCGAGATGTTGTCTTTCGGTCACGAATAAAATAGGTACCCCCAGGGATATCGCTCCTGGTAGAGGGTCCAGGGATATAGTGCCCGCGCACACTCTTGTGATTTCGAAAAAATGCGAGCGAGATACTCTACTGCAGACCTCACATCTCAACGTAAGCGGGATAAACCAACCGTCCTTACACCACCGCCGCGACCTCGACAAGCGGGATTAACCAACCATCCTTACCAGGCGTATAGCGTCTCAACAATCTCAATATAAAATATTGCATCAGTGGTTTTCAGAAATCATTTTCAGTATTCAGTCCACTCCGAGTCCTAGACTCGTCTCCACATCATCAATCCGAAATTCACAATTCATCCTTTCTTTTGTCACTACAACGCTCCACCATCTCACTCAACTAATCCCTCCTTAGTATTCCAGAAACCTAAGTCTCCGTCTTCTAAATTCATAGAGAAATTTACTAAAATAGTCACTAACTCATCTTTAATAATATTAGAACCTAATTACTAGATAGCACTCTTAAACAGCATTTGAAGGAAGTTTAGAAAGTTAGAGAACCCTTGAAAATGAAGAAAAATCATTTTTCAGAAAAACATGGCCTATGCATACGCATGCCCATTGTATGCGTACGCATACATAAAATTTTGCCCATTTTGCGTACGCATACATGAGTTCGCGTATGCATAGGTGCCAAACAGAATAGCACGGTCGCGTATGGGTGCTTCGCATACGCATACCCCTCCAGAATTGCAAAATTTTGTAAAGTTGCAGAAATCAGTTTTTAACACCAAACTTTAAATGTTGATAACTTCCTCTACAAAAATTTATTTTCATGGTACTTTATATCAATTTAAAGATCTTTGAATGAACTTTAATTTAAGATAAATTTCAACTAATTTTGAAAACTGAGGCTCAAGTTATGATCCATCAAAGTTCACCTAAAACTGGTTTTTACCAAAAATTAACTAGGTTCTCAAACTTCCAAAATTTACAATCAAAACCAATTATCCTACAACCAAAATAGTTCCAATAGACCTAAATGATTTTCATACACCTTCCAATTCATTTCTCATCCTACCATCATGCAATTTCACTAATTTCATTCAAAATTCTCCCTTACGTTCCTCAAATTATTAATGTTTACACTCTAAGCATTATTTCTCCATTTCCAACATTTATCAATATCGATAAGCTCATAATTCACTATCAACACTCCAATCATCATTTTCAAACCTCATTTCAATAATGAATAACAACATCAAAGTTCAACATCACAATTCATCAAATCAACAACACCATCATACATAATCAAATTCAACAATTTCCAACAATCAATTCAATCCTATCCTAAGGTCCACTAGCCTAAGTGTCCATAAATATTACATATTACATAAAGAAAACCAAAATCATACCTTGACCGATTTCCAATATATGTAAAATACCAAGTTTGAGCCCAAACAAGCTTTCAATCACAAGAGTTACCTCCCAAGTTCCAATCCCACAAGCTCAACTTCCAATTTGATTTTTACACCAATAATATTTAATCTAAGCCACATATATCATTACAATTAACCCCTAAACTCAAAATCTTAAAATCCACAAGAGGGTTAGGGTTCTTACCTTCTCCAAATATCATAGGATCACAACCCAATAGATTCCTCAAGTTAGAATGATCCTAAACACATCAAAACATCAAAATCTCAAAACTCCAAATACTAGATTTTCAAATTTTTGGAAGGGAAGGCTGAGAAGAAAAACGAGATTTTCTCACCAGTTTCTTGGATGGATTTTGTAGAGCTCTTCGTGGTGATCGCGTGACTAAAAATGGTGAGGTGATGGGAGCTTCGTAGCTCAAGTTATGGTCACCGAAAGAGAGGAGTGAATAGTGATAATGGTGAAAAGCTCTCACCTCTCTCCTCACTTGTGCAGCTGTATTGTTTGTATTTATGAGGGTTATGAGACTCAATTGGCCTCACTTAAGGGTATATATGTATTGGGCTTGGGTCCAACTTGGATCCGATCAAATCCGTTAGTATTTTTGGCCTGTTTGGCCTAACTTTGGGCCAAACCTTTAAAATTAGTGTCCGGTTTTTAATTCTAATTATTTTCTTAAGCTTTTCTACTGTTTTTATTATTCTCACGCAGTACCGGATAGACTTAAGTCGGTACTGCCAGCTAATTTACCGGCATGCGGCTTTACGCAATTTTTCACAAAAATTACATTTTTCAACTTAGAAAAATTTATTGAGTCCAAATATCATATTTAAATTTTCAAATTAAGATTCTAAATTTTTGAACCTATTTTGGACAATTAATTTGTTATTATTTTATGTTAATTAATCGGTTAATTATTTCCGATTCTTACACGAGGGAAGTAAACAAACACTCACGTTCGAACTGTACAACAACAAATGGTATTTGATGTGGAAGTAATTATGAAACAGTAAACTTTTAAAATCTTGTAAGATTGGTTAATTAAAATCCTAACCCTTCAACTTAACATTGATTTTCAATTAAACAAACAAATCTAAGTGTCTCAAAACAATATCTATTAACCATAAAGAAAGATTTGGAAAGATATTAATGAAAAGACCCCAAAAAGCACGCTACTAGTGCCACTCTATTTGGAAAGCTAAATATGCTAACGAGAAAAGAAAGATTTGCTAACTTGCTAATTTTTATATGGAGATATTTTTAGTAAAATTTTTTTAACTAACTTTCATAAAATAATTGCATAATGTTTATATTAATAGAAAAAATATTAATTTAATAATACAATAATTTGATTTTATAATTTAAAAATAAATAGTTTGTAAAATTATAGTATAATTTGTATAATTTAAAAAAGGTATAATAGTAATATAA
>NC_029794.2:99788571-99789198 GCF_000816755.2 Arachis ipaensis
TACCATTAATTATTTTGAAATTCACGCTCTTTTCGTAAGTATAATATTGTTTAAGATTAAAAAAAAAATTATTGATTAATACTATAATAAAGAATATCAAAATAAAATATTATCCAATACATTAGGAAACAAAATATTAACATAACTTAATATAACTATCTAAAACAAACTAATTACGAGATTTAAATACCTTAAATTAATTTTAAAATATTGTTCTATTTTCAAAATTAAAAAAAAATTCAGTTTATTATATTAATTTCCTTAATTAGAATATATTCATTTAACCATAATGCTTTTAAAATTAGAGAATAAATTATTAATTAATCATATAATAATTTGATTCTTTAGTCTAAGAACAAATAATTAAGTATAATTATAGTATAACTAGTATAATTTATGTTTAGTATAAATAGTATTAAATTAGAACATTTCTTTGGAGGTTAAACTAATGAAATCCTAATATTAGAATTTAGTTATTTAAATAATATCTATGATATTGAATTTTAGACCTTAGATATTTATACATTAGAATTATTTTTGCAACGACAACCAATGAAAATAGCCTGACTAGACGTATAAAAATTATGCAAATTCAAACCATCTTCTTGAGTATGATAAAAAATTAAC
>NC_029794.2:99790313-99791555 GCF_000816755.2 Arachis ipaensis
ATATTATAAAATACTTTCATTTATGTAAAAAGGTTTTTGGAAATACTTTTTTAATTTATGAAAAAAATAAAAAAAATTGTTACACCAATTATTAATTCAAGTAGTGGAAGAAAATTAATTTCTTTTTTTTTTTACTTAATGTTATTATTTAGGCTACTTATGATACAATACTATAGTGTTAAAAAAATTTAGATAATACTTTTAATTAGGAGCAAGTTTAAAATAAAATACTAGCAATTTAATGCAACTTTAATTCAATATTAATATAGTGACAACATGACTTTGATTTGTTTATAGATTTGTAACTGAGTTAAGACAGAGCGTTACCCAATTCGAATTTGGTTCGTTAACAGTTTGATAAGTTAAGGTTATGATCTTTGAGACAGATTTTGAACAATAATTTAAACTTATTTATTAATGTGAACTTAATATGGTACTAAAAGAAATTAAGATCTTTTTTATGACATAAAATAAAGTCAAAGTAAGAAAAGGAGAAAACAAAAGAGTTCTAGCCTATGCAGTTTCTGTCTTACTAAGAGCAATTACATGAAGGTTCTTTCAAGAAGATATACACTTTGCATACTCAACTATATTAATCTTTTCTCTCTTTTGCACAACTAAATCAAATATGGAATTCACGTTCTCTAACATAAGCGCTCAC
The DNA here is from genome assembly GCF_000816755.2 of Arachis ipaensis. Classification (NCBI taxonomy): domain Eukaryota; kingdom Viridiplantae; phylum Streptophyta; class Magnoliopsida; order Fabales; family Fabaceae; genus Arachis; species Arachis ipaensis. The sequence continues at coordinate 99,790,975 of NC_029794.2, forward strand.
GAAGACAATCGCGGCTATTCGATTCGCACTGTTACCGGATCGGATAAGATCCACACTCTAAAAGGATCAGTATGGTTGTACGATGTGACTATTTCTTCATTGATCTATGATGGATACCAATCTAGACAAGATTATTTTACCAATGCTCTAAAGATATATTTGTCTCTTGAGTATGATAGAAAATTAAAGAAAAATATGTTTAAAAAAAATGAATGAAAAAAATAATCATTCCATAGATTTGTTCTTTTACAAAAAAAAATTAATATATATAAAAAATACAAATAAAAATAAAAAATATAAGAGTTTATTAATAGTTATAGTATTACTATTTTTTAAAAAATAATAATAAGTTTGCTCTTGGTTTCTAAAATTATGTTTTTTACTTATTAGACATCCTCTACATTATACGTTAATGATATTAACACATATTCAAAGTATAACTATTCAAATAGTATAAGTAGATAGATTTTTACTTCTCTAATGTATGACAGAAGTTAGAGCTTCTATCTATTTTTATCACCGAATTAAAAAATTTTGTAAAATTTAATTTAACAAAATTACTCTAAAAAATTATTAGAAAT
>NC_029794.2:99792564-99797279 GCF_000816755.2 Arachis ipaensis
GGTTATCTTGGTTATCTTTATTTGATTTTAAAATAAATATATAATTAAAAATACTTTAGTTGCTATGTTGAATGAGGAGAAACCCTAATGTTCAATCTGTCATTTGACTTATTTTTGCATTTCACATTTCTCTCTTTTTCTTCTCCCTCCACTCACTTTTCACATCTTTCAAACCCCAACCTACTTGACCATCACCACTACCATTCACTCTTTTCTGCATCCACCATGTTTATCTTGATTTGGTTATAGCCGCTATACTCATCCATGAATGAGAACATCTTATGCCCAAATGGCAACTGGGACAATTTCAGAGAACAGTGGCTCAGAGAAAACTATGAGGTCACTAAGGCTAAGCGGTGAAATAGCAGTTACACCCTTGGATCTATAGGATCAGAAAGAAGGAGAAGGAAGGGAGCTTTGATAGTTCTTTTCACCAACAGAGAGATTGGGATTTGATCGAAGGAGAAGGAAGGGAGCGATGGAATTGAGGAAATTCAGCATCAGGATCGGTTGCCGGCCGGCTTTTCAACCAAATCCCGCAACAAAAGGCACTACAAGAAAACACGTTTTTGCTACGCTTTTAAAGAGTGGCGAAAAGCTAAAAAAAGCGTAGCGATAGCTTTTCGCCACGCTTTTGGAGCTATCGGGACGCTTTTGAAAGGGTCACGTCTGTAAGGGTGCCGGTTGGTCTATCGCCACACTTTTGATGAGCTTTTGCCACGCTTTATTTTTTGCCACGCTTTAAAAAATCGCCACGCTTTAAAAGCGTGGCCATATGTGCTAGATATGGCTACGCTTTTAAAGCGTGCCCATATCGAGATATGACTACGCTATTAAAAGTGTGCCAATATCCAGACATATGGCTATGCTTTTAAGGCGTGCCAATAGCGTGAGATACAGCTACGCTTTTAAAGCGTAACTGTTGATGCCCACTGTAATGTTATGGCCACGCTTTCAAAGCGTGGCAACAAGTGGAGATACGTCTACGATTTAAAAGCATGCCAATAGGTGGAGATACGGCTACGCTTTTAAAGCATGCCAAAAGGGAGACATACGGCTACGCTTATAAAGTGTGGCTGTTGATTACTACTGTACAATATGGCCACTCTTTTAAAGCGTGGCTGTAAGTTAGTTCAGTAACCTAATTGCACTCTTTTTATAAACCTTATAAAATCATAGATAATTTTAAAATATAAAAGATGACTACTAATTTTGAATCAACTAATCCTTACTTCATAAACTTGTCACAAAAAAAAGTGTTTGATCACATGATATACTCTAACAAAATACCAAAAATCAAAGTCATAAAAATTCCACTAGCAATTTTCTAATACATGAATTACAATTCCAACATGGGTTACATTATCTACTTCCTTTACACTTCATTACAAAATATAAAACTTCATGATTACTGACCATCCATTGTGAGCAAAATTGTTTTCACCACTGCCCTGCATAATTTTAAATATTGTTGTGTGTTAGTGCATCTTATATCAAACCAAAAAATGAAAAGACATATATTACACATTAGCAATGTACAATATCTGATCTGTGACAACCATTTAAATTTTTTTAGTTTAATGAAAGACAAACAAAATGAATATAATGATGTAAAACTTAAATGTCTTAACGATTGTTTTATCAACAAACTGCCTTATAGTCGTACAATAATTGTAATCAGCAAAGGCTAAAGCTAATTTCTAGTAATAATCATATTTGCAAACAAATATTTCAATTTTCTTGCATAATCTTTATACAGAATAACATAAAGTGAAAATTTTTAAATAAAATAAAATAACTTTATTTCCTATTAAACCAAAAGCACAAAATGAAGCATTAAGTGTGCCACGAACAAGAGATTATCCATACAATTTTGAATAGAGAGATTATGCTCACTGATGTAGTTCTTATTCAGATTCTCATCAGTTCTTTCTCCTAAGGCACTGAGTTGATAATTGAGATTGAGCTACGGCATTGATTTATCTATATTTTATTTTTCACACTTTCATGTAAATGCTGTTTCACTGAACATTCCTGTACGGATACTCCTATACAGAGTTTCTACATGCTTATTGTTCATACCCTGGGTCGAACTGTCCGACCCGGGATGATTGGTGGCAAAACGACTGACCTCTTCAAGTCCAACTATCCGACCTCTTCTTAAAGAGATCGGCCAAATCGACAAGAGAGCCTAGGAAAAGGCCCAAATGTAGGAACACGACCCAAATCCAAAGGCAGTTCAAGCCTACAGAGATAAAGGCGGTTCCCTTAAAGATAAGATGACTTCACTCAAGATAAAGATAAGATAAGAAATGATAACTAACTTATCTTATCAGAAAGGTCAGCCCACACTACTATAAATACACTGGAGCACCCAGGTATAACTCATACTCTGATTCTACAATAAACCTGCTTAATACCCATGCTAACTTAAGCATCGGAGTCTCTTGCAGGTACCCCCCACCCTCCGGTGGCCAAGGATTAGCAGTGCAGTAAGTCCAACAAGTCGGACACAACAGCTCCGGCCGCCACCAGCCAGCCGGACACGTCATCTCCGACCAGTACAGAAGATCTCATCCGAGATCGACCTCCAGTTTCAGGTAACCCTCGGAACATTAGCGTCGTTGCCGGGGAACCTGAAAGTCATCCCAAAACCATGGCGGACGGCCATGACAACGACCACGACTCGGATCTGGAGAACAGAACACCGCACAAGAACGCGGACACTACGCTAAAGGATACTCCGGAATCCAACGGGGACAAAAACTCACCAAATCCGGGAGTGGGGCCTCCTACCGAGACAAAGACAAGGACTCCAAAAGGAAAGAAAACCGACGGGGTGAGAAAATCAAAAAATACCACAACTACACTCCTCTCAAAGCATCCCTGGTCGACGTGTACAAAGAAGTCTGCCATACAGAAAAAATCCCCCAAGCGCGGCCACTCAAAGGCAAAAGGGGAGGAGAAAACCGGAAGGAATATTGTGAATATCATCGAATTCGAGGGCATTTTACCAACGAGTGCTTTGACTTGAAAAATATCATCGAAAAATTGGTAAGAAAAGGAAAATTAGATCGATTTCTGGCTACCCGAGATGATGACCAAAGAAAAAGACGAAGAGACGAAGATGATGGACGAGCTGAACAGTCACCGCGGACACCAGAAAGACACGTCCACATGATACACGGCGGATTCGCAGGAGGTGGGATCTCCAAATCATCCCGAAAGAGATATCTCAAAGAAATATATCATGTTGAGGGAAAGGAGGAAGCACCCGACATCCCGGCGATAACATTTACTAAAGAGGACGCATCCGGCATCATCTCAGGACACGACGATCCCATGGTCATCACTATTATACTGGCAAACGCCAATCTACACCGCACACTAATAGACCAAGGGAGTTCTGCCGACATCTTATTCAAAACAGCCTTCGACAAGCTCGGTTTAGACGAAAAGGAACTTAGAGCATACCCGAACAATCTGTTTGGACTAAGAGACACTCCGATACAACCACTAGGATACGTATCGCTACACACTACTTTTGGAAAAGGGAACCAATCTAGGACCCTCAAAATAGACTACATTGTGGTCAACGTAAGTTCAGCCTACAATGCTCTCATAGGTCGGACAACACTCAATCAACTCGGCGCAATAGTCTCAACTCCGCATCTATGCATGAAATTCCCAACTGCAGAGGGGATAGCCACGATAAAAGCAGATCAAAAGATGGCATGTTGCTGTTATAACGAGAGCTTAAACCTCAAAGGCAGAGGAGAAGAGTTTCATACAATTGAGCTTGGCGGAGCTCAGCATCGAGAAGAACTCCATCCGCACCCAGAAGGTGAGGTAGAGAAGGTTCAGATTGGAGACACCTCGGACAAAACGACTAATATCGGCACGGTCCTATGAGGAGACTCAAAAGAATTACTGATACAATTCTTGCGAGATAATGTCGACCTCTTCGCATGGAAAGCCGCAGACATGCCAGGCATAGACCCCGAGCTAATGTGCCACAAGTTGGCGGTCTATCCAGGATCTCGGCCGGTGCAGCAGAAGCGAAGAAAACTCGGACCAGAACGATCCCAAGCTGTGGAAGAACAAGTACAAATGTTACTGGAGGCAGGATTCATAAGAGAAGTCAAGTACCCACTATGGCTAGCCAACGTCGTCTTGGTGAAAAAATCAAACGGGAAGTGGCGCATGTGTACCGATTACACTGATCTCAACAAAGCCTGCCCAAAAGATCCATACCCACTCCCAAGTATTGACGCTCTGGTAGATGCTTCCTCCGGATATAGATACCTCTCGTTTATGGACGCCTATTCGGGATACAACCAAATTCCCATGTATCCACCAGATCAAGAAAAGACCTCGTTCTTAACACTAAAGGTGAACTACTGCTACATCGTGATGCCTTTCGGTCTCAAGAACGCGGGAGCTACTTATCAAAGGCTAATGGATAAAGTCTTCTCAGATCACATCGGAAAAATCATGGAAGTCTATGTGGACGACATGTTGATAAAAACACAAAGTGAAGATACATTATTGTCCGACCTGGCTCAAGTGTTTGACACTATAAGGAAGCATAACATGCGACTCAACTCCGAAGTACAACTCATATCGAACTGTAAACAGACCTAAACGAAGTTAAGGGGAAACACACTCGTACTTTGGGTTCTTAAACGGACGAAGTTGACGCTTCCACGTAAAAC
>NC_029794.2:99797289-99802952 GCF_000816755.2 Arachis ipaensis
CGGGATTTTATTGGCCAACTCTACAGAAAGAAGCCACAGAATTTGTAAAGACATGTCCACCATGTCAAAAACATGCCAACTTTCACATCGCCCCGCCAAAGGAGCTCATCAGCGTGACTTCGCCTTGGCCGTTTGCAAAATGGGGACTCGATCTTCTCAGCCCCTTCCCACAGGGATCAGGACAAGTTAAATTTCTCATAGTGGGAGTAGATTACTTTACAAAGTGGATCGAGGCAGAGCCCCTAGCCAATGCCACCGCTCAAAGAAGCTAGAAATTCTTATATCGAAACATTGTCACAAGATTCGGGGTTCCATATTCAATAACCACAGACAATGGCACCCGATTCACAGATGCAGGCTTCAGAAAACTAGTAGCCGACTTGAATATAAAGCACCAGTACACCTCCGTCGAACATCCACAAGCCAATGGGCAGGCCGAAGCTGCTAACAAAGTCATATTGGCTGGATTAAAACGGAGATTACAAGATGCAAAGGGAGCCTGGGCAGAAGAGCTCCCACAGGTCTTGTAGACATATCGAACAACGCCACATTCCACCATGAAGGAATCCCCCTTCCGATTAGCATACAGAACAGAGGCGATGATTCCAATAGAGATTGAGGAAGGGTCGCCCAGAATAGTTCACTACAATGAGGAAGCAAACTTCCAACTTCAGAGAGAAGAGCTCGACTTGTTACCCAAAATCCAAGAAAGAGCTCGGATCAGGGAAGAAGCTCTAAAACGCAGAATGGCTTCCAGATATAATCAAAAGGTAGTGCTGAGAAGTTTCATAGAAAATGATCTCATCCTAATCCGAAATGATATCGGAACAACTCGACCAGGAGAGGGAAAGCTGGCAGCAAACTGGAAAGGACCCTACCGAGTTGTAGAAATACTTGGAAAGGGCTACTACAGACTGTCTGAACTCGATGGACGAGAGCTTCCCAGGTCATGGGACGCCTGCAACCTCAGAAGGTACTACAGTTAGAAAAGATAAAAGATCTCATCATTAGATGCACTCTTTTTTATGAAAAGGTTTTTTAACGAGGAACCAAGTTGAGACTCAGACAATCCCATATGTATATTTGCACTTTTCTTTTAAATAAAATATATTTTAGATACTCTACAAAGATTTCAAGACGCATTAATCTGAAGCATTGATCGTCCAATTATAAAGCAACAGATCGGCAGAAAGTGAAAAACAATTTCACTACATGTTTTTTTTTTCTCTTTTTCTTCTTTCAAACTAAATACAAGAACATCAATGCATAAGGTCTCTACATTTGATTTAATACATGAATATGTGCCCAATTCCTAAACAGAAAAGTGTATTGTCCCCTTTACCCTATCCAATGTTCCCAAGCCTCACCAACTTGAAGAATATACACTCTCACTAGCCTAGGCTATTCAAAGATCCAAACAAGGACTTCTCATTGGTTTTCCGCCTTGGGCTTGTAATGAGCTAAAATAAGAATGAGTTGGTTAAGCATAGGCTCAAAATTGGCTAACAATGGAGAGTAAAAGGTTGGCTATTTGGGTAAGTGGCAAATGAGATAATGGCCTCAATCATATAAATGTACAAACACAAGAAATAAGTGGACATATAGAATCAAGCAAATTAAGGATCACAATCATGGAAAGAGAACAATTTCACACAAGAATGGAAAATAATTGGTTATAAAATGTAACCACATCAATAGGCTCAAGTCTCACAAGCTTGTGTTCTCAACTCAATACATGCTTCACAAGGTATGGAATTCAAGCAAGTTTCAAAAATTTTCTTTCAATCAATTGGGTTAATGCCCTATATTTAAACTTTCTTGAAAAACCTCAATGTTTGACTAAGCATTGTTGTGATTGAAAAATTCAAAAAATTTTCTTAGTTCACCCTTTCCTTTTTTTCACTCAAAACCAAATTCTTATGCAAAAAGGGGGTGATTCCTTTTTTTCACTCAAAACCAAATTCTTATGCAAAAAGGGGGTGACTAAGTTTCGCTCAAAACATGATTTCTAATCACAACCACAAACTAAAAGGAGAATATACAAAAAGAGATATACGAAAATGTATAAAGAAAAATCAAACTAAAATATGGAATCTATCATCCAAAATATCTAAAAATATCCAAAAGCATCAAAATATCTAAAATCCAAAATAAGCAATAAAAGTATCCAAAGCAAACTAGAAAAGCATCCAAATATATACAAAGATGTGCAAAATAAGATAACTAGGCTGAAAAGTTCACCGGTTCCCAAATAATGCTCCATGGGACATCAGCTAAGGCCGCCATACTCGTGACCAATGTAGGAAATGGAAGCAGGCCACGAATATGCGCCCGCCACATGCACTGCCAGATAAGCCTAGGGAAGGAGACATCCTTCCCCTCCATAACACACCCTATCAGCAAAAGCATCTCCATGGGGACCTCAGAAAAGTGGGTGGTAGGCAGGACGTAGTGGGCGAAGATCATCTGCCAAGTCTTGGCCTCCCTGGTCAAATGAGTGAATAACATCCCCTTCGGCTTGGTGTTGCCCGTATCCATAACCCATGAAGCCTCCGGTATCCCAATCACGCGCCGAAGCGCCTCATAATCAAATGTCATGGTATGGATGGCTATCTCAGCCTGATGGTGGGCACACTGGTCAAGCGGAATGTGACGGCAATGTAATGCCTCCCCAATGGCGGCCTCGGTGAGCAGAATCTCTCTACCCCGCACCTGAACCGAATCCAAGGTCGGACGGAAAAAATTGCAGTAGAATTCCTTCACCCAAGATATGTTGATGTCACCCAAATCCCGGTCCACAAAATCAATACCTAACTCAAGGATCCGACCGTTAATGCGCCGTCTCACATCATTAGGTAGGAGCAACTTCTTCTCAATATTTAGCTTCGTGGTTCGATATCTGGAAAACCGAAGCTCACAGTAGAGATTGGGAAATTTGCCCGGATTGGTGGAAGGCAACTGCTGATTCTCTTTATCCTCGTCCTGCAATGGATTCCGAGCATAATTCTTGTAGATGGAAGGAACGGAGGGGGTAGAGTGTTTTCTCTTTTTGGAGGTGGTGGCTACGGCTTTGCCTTTATCCGACATCCTGAAAAGAATATGATAGAATATACGAAACATTTAGCATGTAACAAAGAAGACATGTTCAGGATGTCATTATCAAAGAGCAATCATGATGTTGCACTGAATATGTAAAAGTGAACAAGTAAGCATAAGTGACCGAGCCAAAACCATAGGGTAACACCTCATATGCAAAAGGCACTAATATCATCATAGTCATGAAAGAATTGTTAAAGAGGGTTAAAAGTGAGTGTAAGTAAAATGGTGAAAGAAATTAGTGGGTTAGAAAAGTGGATTAGCGATATGATGATATATAGGCCCAATTGAACGAGAAATTGTGGTGCATGTTCACAATGATTGTGCAAATCCGGGAAGTCAAAAAGGAAACGGAAAGATGCCCAAAATTGAAATAAAGGTCAAAAGGAAACTAAGTTCCTTGAAAATCGGGCAGCATTCCGGCTTAAAATTGAACGTTCCCGGATAACAGAATAGCACAAACAGTAAGAAAGCAGCATCGAGTAAGCACAGCAACAGTGGTATAGCAATCAGGCAACAAGAAGTGCATAAAAAGCAGTCCAAAAGCAGCATACAACAGTCAAACAGACAAACGGCAAGTAAGCACATACGGAGCACTTATCAGGCCTAGAATCCTCTATCCAGTCCTAGCTACCTAACCGCAAGTATTTCTAACTAATCCTAACATACAACAGTCTAATGCTACTAATCATGCAATTCTAGGAATTAACAGAAAAAATGAAAAAGGGAAAATAAAAACAGAGATAGCAGAAATGGAGCAGGAACCTGGGAGCCGGGAAAACTGAAAATGGAAATGGGGGGGATAAGGCAGCAGAAACAGAGTGTCACCGCCGTGAACGGTGGCGCGGTGGGGGTTCGGGAAACTGAAGGGCGGAGGGTCGGCGGTGGTGAGTCGGGCAGAGGGGGATGAGAAAAGGGAAGAGAGAGAGAGAGGAAGGCAGTGATGGCGGCGCGGTGGCGCGGTGGTGGCGCGGTGGGGGTTCGGGAAACTGAAGGGCGGAGGGAGAGAAGAGTGAGAGAGAGAATGGGTGGCGGTGAGAGGGGGATGAGAAGGCGATGATGAGGGAGGGCAAGTCGCCGGCGGTGAGGGAGGCGCGGCGGCGGCTGGTGTTGCTGCTGCGATGATAGAGGGGGCGAGGAGAAGAAGAAGATGGGGGTGGAGGCTGGGGTGCGCGACTGCGCAGTGTGCCTCGCGAGCTAGGGTTATCCCGAATTTTGAATTGGCGCGCGCGCGCACCTTGTGCGTCCGCGCCCATGGAGGAAAAATGGGGTCTTACGCGTGCGCGTACAACGCGCTTGGGCGAGGGGGAGCGAAATAGGGAAGGGCGCGTGCGCGTACCGTGCGCGCACGCGTGCATGGAGTTGGGCTAGGGGCTTAGAGTTGGCCCAACCCAGGCCTAACTCTTTGGAGACTGGCCTGGGAGTCGCGCTACTAGACCTGCGCGCACGCGGCAAGTACGCGTCCGCGTGCATTGAGGGGAATGGAGAACTGCGCGTGAGCGTACAGTGCGCGCCTACACAACTCATTCTTGCTTTTAATTCCACAAAGAGCTCTAAGTTGACCATCATTTTCAAGCAAACCATATTCAAGCGAGAAAGTAAAGCTTATGGATAAGAATGTTACCCACTTGAATGTTGTGTTGGATGGTGACTTGGGAAGAGGGTCTTCCCAACACTTAGACAATGCAAGGTCTACTTCCTTGTGCTCTTCCTTGTGTATTTCCACCTCTTGACGAATTTCTTCTCTTTCAACCTCATCCTCTTTGTTACGTGGCTTGGTGTTATCTACAAGAACTTCATCTTGTTTAATGAGAGGCGATTCAATTTTGGATAGAAATTCATTGATGAACGAGGTCATCTCTTGATCAACCTCTTCAAATTCTTCAATTTCAATATACACCATGCCAACGTTTTCCTCTTGGTAGCTCTCTTTCTCATTGCTCACCAAGGGTATGGGAGGTTGTGCACACTCTTTTATACTTTCAACTCCATGTCCAATGGGAGAGGATTCCATTGTAGAGAGAAATTCATCCATGATTGAATCCATCTCTTGATAGGCCTCTTCCAAGTCTCCAACGATGATATGCCTTGGAGGTTGCGCACCCTCTTCAACATCAATATCAAGCTTCTTGGAAGAGTGCTCCATGATGCTACATTCCCTTGGACTTTCAACATCTCCTAAATCTTCGACCACCTCTTCCTTTTCTTCAATGATCATAGGCTCCTCTAGTTGCTCCAATACAAAATTTGACTCCTCCTTTTCCACCGAATTTAAACTAACTAAACTAACAACTATAGAAGGCTCTTGGCAAGATATGAGAACTAGAAGTCCTATCCTAGTTATCCTTCTCAATTGTGATGAGAATTGTTCATTGCTACCACTTAGTTAACCCTTACTAACGAAAGGAAAGTCAAGTGGATGAATTGACTTGAGCCACAAGTCCTAGCCAACTCCCAAGGAAAGACTAGCCTTAGTGCACTCCAAACCAATTAGCAATCTCTCCAATTATCAATCAACAAAGGAATTAGATAACTCAAGTGTCACTAATTACTCTACCTAGGCCAAC
>NC_029794.2:99804362-99828957 GCF_000816755.2 Arachis ipaensis
TAAGAACAACATAAAGGAAATTACAACAAAGGAATAGAAGGAGATTGAATGTAGCAACAAAGAATTGAGAGATAGAAGTGGAAGAAAGCAAAGATTAAAACCTAGATCTAAAAACTAAACCTAATTCTAATCCTAATTCTAGAGAGAAGGGAGAGCTTCTCTCTCTAGAAACTAACTACAAAGCTAAACTAAACTAATGGGTTACTAACACCTAAGTTGCTCTATGATCCTAAGTCATGAATGATTTATATATGCCTCCTCCTTAATCCTTCATCCTTTTATTCCTTTCCCTTGGCAATTTGGCGCCAAAAATGGGTTCAAAAACCCTCTCAAATCGCCAGGCACGTGTTGCATTAATGAGGTCATGTGCCAGCATCGGCGCGTGCGCGCATGGTACGCGTGCGCGTCCCTGGTCGGTTCTGCAATGTGCGCGCGAGCGTCTTGTGCGCGTGCGCGTGCATGGCTGACTTTGCTTCTTTGACTTTTTATGCTTCTCTCCACTTGTATGCTTCCTTCCTTGCTTCCTTTGATCCATGCCTAGCCTATTTCAACCCTGAAATTACTAGCAAACACATCAAGGCATCATATGGAATCAAACAGAAATTAGAATTCACCAAAATAAGGCTTAAAAAGCATGTTTCTACACTTAAGCACAATCATGGAAGAGATAACAAAGCCATGCTAATTCTCAGGCTAAATGTGACAAAAGGTTATCAAAATGTTCTAAATCCAAGGCAAAACAAACCGTCAAATTGGGGTTTGTCACTGACCGATGTTGAGAAGTCGGACCAAGTCAACCCAAGTTATAAGTAAACCCTGGAAAGAGGTCTGGCCAACCCTATTAAAGAGGATTACTTTAACTTAGAAGGGCTCGACATGACAAAGTCAGCCCAAAATGGAAAGTTATAAAAGTAATCCCTGAAAGAGATCTGACAAAGATCTAAGAAAGAGGATTACAAAAATAACTTAAAGGAGACCGATATAATGAAGTCGGACTCCTACTACTAAAAAGTTATAAAAGTAATCCCTGAAAGAGATCTGACAAAGATCTAAGAAAGAGGATTACAAAAATAACTTAAAGGAGACCGATATAATGAAGTCGGACTCCTACTACTGAAAGTAATCCCTGAAAGAAACCTAACAAAGGTCCAAGAAAGAGGATTACGAAAATAACCTGGAAAAGGTCGACCTAAGAAAGTTGATCTCCTACAAACGGGAAGATCGTAAAAAGTAATCCCCGAAAGAGACCTGACAAAGGTCCAAAGAGTTTAGCAGGGGACCAACGCAAAGAAATTGGTTACAGAGCGCTAAAGAACACACACAAAGCGAGAAAACCAAACAAGTCGGACCCCTACAACTACGGAGATTCAAGCTTTAAAACAAAAACCCAAGGAGGTCGGGCTGCAAGATGTCAGCATTGGCAGGAGGAAGCCTAGCCAAAAAACCTGTTCTTTACAGAGTCATAAGGCCTCGATAGGCCACCAACACTTACTATCCAAAAGACGGCAAGCTAATTGTTTGTTTTTCAAAAATAAGAAGTTGCTAGAAAAAGCAACTAAGAAATGTCAGCAAAAAGTTTCCAAACGCCCACAAGTCGGGCCAACTACTTCAAAGAAAAAGATCAACAAGCATCAGAAGCCTTCTCGGCAGCATCAGGAGCCTTCTTGACAGCATCAGAACAAGGAGAGGGGGGGCGAGTCTGAATCGGCACCGCATCTACAGTACCATCCTCCCGGTTCAGGATCTGGCAATCCAACTCGGGCTCAACTGGAGGAGCGGAAGAAGTCGGCACCTTGGTAGAAAACATAGGGGGAGGAACCACCTCATCGTCATCACCCTCATCATCAGGGACAATCTTGCCATCCCTGACAACATTATCCAAGCTAAAGAGGGTAAGATCGGCCTCGGGAGCAATGATTCGAACTTGTTCTCTCAAGTTCTCATAAGCAGCAGTCACGCTGCCAACGAGATGACCTTGGAGCTTAGCATAGTCTTCCCGGGCATTGTCAAGCTCCTCTCTCAGGCGCCTCCCCTCCCTATAGGATGTAACATATCTATCCTTATGCATCAAGGCCGCATCTTCAGCCAACCTCAAAGAAGCAGCCAGCGCTTCAGAACTCGCCTTCTCGTTCTCCAAGTCTTTTTCCAGTTTAGCCACATTCACCTCAAGCTCCTCCTTCAGTCCCTTCATCCGGTTGAATTCTTGTTTCGCCTCTTCCATAAATGCCTTGGTAGCATGGAGAGGGAGATTCTGAGCAGTCCGATATATGGCAGCCGACATGTACGCCATCTTAACATGATTTCGAGCCATAAAATCCAAGTGATGAAGGATGGACACATCGTCCATGGAAAGAGCACCGTAGGGGCCGATCTGTTGATCCACGAATTCAATGGCATTAAAATCAGGAGCATCGAGGTCAAAAGGCTCAGCAGTCTTTTGTTTTTTATTGGGAGGAGCAACAGAAGGGGCAGCAGAGGTGACGTGAGGATCTGCCAAATGAACTCGGGGAGTAGGGATCACCTTCTTCACCCCGGCAGAACTCTGCACCGATGGCTTCCCGCGCACTTGGGAAGATCCATCCCCAGCCGCCTGGGCAGCGGCATTTCTGGCAGCAGTCGCCCTCTGCGCCCTCTTATAAGCTTTCATGGATACATTATTCTTCATTGCCTCTGCAAATAAAACAGAAAACTCAGCTACAAGTCGGACAAGTCCGAAAAGACAGTTACAAAGCAACATAAACAAAATCATTAAAGAAACACAAGATACCCAGTTCAGATTGAAGAAGAGAAGGATTGGTTAGGAATTTCTTTGTGTCAAGATGGGGAGGTTGACCCCAGCGTTCTTCCAAGATAGTCACAAAGGCCCGCTCAGCCTCATCCAACATCTCCCACGAATACCGGGAGACCCTCACGTCTTTTTGCCACTCCAAGGGAAAGGCAGGTTCGTCATTTTCATCCAGAAAAAAGGGCCGAGCTCCTTCAACAGCTCGGACCTTGAAAAAGTAGTTCTTAAAGTCACGAAACGACTCGTCAAACATGGAAAAAACTTTCTTTCCTTGGGTAGAACGAAAGGAGACCCAAGCTGACTTCTTTTTTACCACACTGGGCTTAGTCAAAACAAACAAATAGAAAAGGAGAGATTGGGAAGCAGGAATACCAAAACCGTCGCACAGCAACTGGAAAATTTTTATAAAACCCCAGGAGTTGGGGTGAAGTTGAGAAGGGGCAACATTACAAGACCATAACAAGTCGGTTTCAAATGGAGTAAAAGGAAGAGTAATACCCAGTTGACCAAAGAAAAAATTGTAAGCATAAAAGAAGGGCGATTGTCAACAACTCGAGTCGAAAAACAGACTCTCTCGTCAGAAGAGGGAGGGACAAGTTCATAATTCTTCTCATCACCAGAATTACTACAGACACTGTGAAACTGCCTAAGCTGAGTACAAAATTCGGAATCAACCAGCGAGATACACATAAGAACCATGGAGTCCACCCAATCAGCCATACCCGCAGGAACCTGAGAAGGCATTTCTGTTACGTTATTTCGGGAAGACATGAGGTCAACTAAATCCTACAAAAAAAAGGAAGAATGGATTACACAAAAACATCTCGGACAGAGGGCAAAACATCTCGACGGGTGGATAAACAAAAAGGGAAAACCCCAAGACTCAAGACAAAGGTCTTGGGGCATCCCTTGGAGGCAGTAAACAAGCAAGGTTTTCAAGTTATTTCTACGGCTTACATCCCAGCACTCGTCAAACAAAATCTAGAAAGAAAACAAAGGAAGCAAAAACGCAAAGGACCACATGGCTCCCTTGCATATATTATGGGGGAATCAGACTCAAGGTCATCACTTATTCTAAATAAATCTCTTGAAAATATTTTCATAACATAGTGTTTTGTCACTCACATATGGGTCTTGTACATAAAAGCATTAGTTTACTTGGGATGCTAGCACAAATGGTTCTTCTTGGTAGCATTTTTTACTGAAATACACATATAAGAGACCAAAGTTGTCTTTTGCAAATGTATACCACTCACACTTAAACAGGACTACCTTAAATTGGCCATAATAATCTAATTCAAACATATCAACTATTCTACAATAGTAGCTTACTTTTGCTTCAATTGGGTTCTTATCTTTCACAGTAGCAAAACTAGGAGTCAATGTCTCTAACATGACACCACTATTTTGGGTTTTACATCTCGCATTACGGTGCCTTGTATGGAACCTATACCTATTGATAACATTACCTGAAAATCTTTTTGCAACTCTATTTGGACCCCTAGCCAACTCTTTTGCCCAACCAGGCACATCCTTTTTCATGGCACGAGTTTTAAACCATTCTGAGAACTGTTGGCCCACCCAGATAACATAGCATACGCAGGGAAGTCGTTAATTGTCCATAAAAGACACGCTCTCATGTTGAATGTCTTGTTTTCTTTGGAATCATATGTTTCGACACCTGACTCCTACAGTTCTTTTAATTCTTCAATTAGTGGTTGAAGAAAGACATCAATATCATTTCCCAGTGATTGTGGGCCAGGAATGATTAAAGAAAGTATAAAATAATCAGGCTTCATGCTCATCCAAGGGGTAGATTATACACCATTAGAACAACAGGCCATGTACTATGTGGACTACTCAAAGTTCGAAACGGATTGAATCCATCGCTTGCTAAGCCAAGTCTCACATTACGAGGCTCCTTTGAAAAATCTTCATGTCGACTGTCAAATACTTTCCAAGATTCACCATCGGCAGGATGCCTTAACGACCCATCTTTAACATGTTCATTATGATGCCAAGACATAGCTTCGACCGTCCTTGTGCACATAAAAAGCCTTTGAAGTCTGGGAATCAGGGGGAAATGCCTTAGAGTTTTCGCAGCAACTTTACGAGGCTTTTTAGATGAGGTAGCATCGTCCTCTTCTATATGATGCTCAATATAATGGGATGTTCCACAGAAATGGCAAGATAAGTCATTCTCATGCCCGTTCCGATACAACATGCAGTCATTGCGACATGCATCGATCTTTTGGTAGTCAAGACCCAAATTCTTCACCATATTCTTCATTTTATCAAAAGAAGTAGGAATATTCAAATGTGGCATTCCTTCTTTCAATAATTCCAAGAGAGAAGTGAACGACGCATTACTCCAACCATGCAAGCATTTGAACAAGTAAAGACGGATGGTAAAGGATAATCTTGTGAATCCTTTACACCCGGAGTATAGTTCTTGGCTTGCCTTGTCAATCAATCTATAAAATTCTTTTGCACCTTTGTTAGGCCCCATGTTTGTCCATCAACTTGTGTAGTATCTGTGAATCTATCACGTAATAACTCATCAATATTATCATTGCAGTTATATTCCCCGTCTGTGTCACTGTCAACATCCATAGCAACAAGTGATTCCCCATGATTAAACCACTGCCTATAACCTTTTACGAATCCATTGCATATTAGATGGTTATACACGTTATCTCTCCTTAACCAAAGTCTATTACAACATTTTGCACATGGGCATTGAATTTCTTTCCTTTGAGGAACTCCCGCTGATGAAAAAGTAAAGTGTAAAAATTTTTCTACACCGAGTTGATATTCTTTTTCATGACGTGGTGTATCCATCCAATCCTTGGACACATCCATCGAAAACCTATATATTTCAAATAGATAGCTAAGTTTCTAGTTTGAAGTCCCTACTACTAGTCTCACTAACTACGAGTCTAGCTTCCTAATTAACTAAGAGACAATATTTTCCAAGTCTCCAAAATACTTTGAAGGCATTGAACATAAAATAGCAAACAAAATTAAATTTTAGCAATTCTTAAAGAAGGTCCTGAAGTGAGTGCCTCAGAAAAGTACTTAAGTTGTCCGCATAACATTAATAACAAATTAATAGATGTATTTAAATTCGTATGAACCAACCTTAAATACTGTCTTAATCCATACCACAACAGCACCAAAGTAGTAGCGCAGCAGAAGCAGAATTAGAAAGGTAGCAGCAGCAGCGAATAGCAATTTGGCAGTAGATAATTAGTACCACAGCAACAGTAAAGCAATACCATAGGAGCAGCAGAATAAAAGAAGTGGTAGTAGTAGTAGATAAATAACTATCAAAAGCCTGTTGAAAAGCATAAAATTAAAATTCTCTTGAGAATTAAATTTTTTTCTTACTTTAAAACATAAAAAATACATGAAAATAAACTCTTTTGAGAATTTTACTCATCTTCAACCAGGATGAGAGTGGCCCTAACACTTGTCAGTCTATGTTTTATTTTTTTTAATAATTCAATATTTAATTAATTAATTAATTTTTGGTATCCACCTCAAGTATTTGACAAGCTAAATTAAATTATTAAATTTCCTTAAGAAAAGATAAAGACAAGGAAAAGTGCATTCCTAAATAGTTTTATTTTACTTTTCTTATGAGTTGTCTTACTCTTGAATGGGAATGGGTCGGGAAAACATCTAACACAAACCCTGAAATCATGTCTAAGATAAACAAAAATTAAAAAGAGTGCTATTTAATTTCATGATAATATTTTCCAATATTAGATGCAACAATAGCTAGGTAATCTATGTAATTCTATCTTCATCATAAAATAACTATAAGTGACATAATTTTGCACAATTAGCCAGAAATAAAAGAGTTTAATGTTAGATTGATCAAAATCAATTAATGAAGATATTCTTGCATTGTTCAATAATCACTCACACAGCCAATAATATTATTCAGCCTAAAAGATTTGCTATAGAATATATGCAGAATAATATAATATATCTTATTCAACCCTCTTTTTTCTCACAGAATTTTCTGACCACAGCAATCTCCTTGAAAAGACATGAGCATAAGCAAGCATCTCAGAATCAGAGTGTTAATCCTGTAGTGCCCTTTTCTCACTTTCTTCTACATTCTGCAGTCTAAAAAATATTTTCAAGTGGTATTCAGAAAATGCAGTATGAAAAGAATAAGAACTCCACAACCTAAACTATCATATGTAATGTCGGTAGCATATGGCAAGAAACAGTTAAAAATAGTTGAAAGTTTAAGAAACCAAAGTATGAAAACATTAACCAGTCCCTGAATCTTAGCAGTTAGCACCACACAATAAAAAATCAGGTACCCTTCTTTTTCTTATATTATATCTGAAGTCTAATATTAAAAAAATAAGAATATAATATTCTACTAAATGCTATCATGCTTTATTGACGTGGAATATTTTTTTAAAACTATACACACATCAGTATCCAAAATAATTAATAGAAAAATATATTTTTTGCCAAAATCATTTAAATATTGCACTTGAATCTAAAAGCTAAAATAGAAGCAAGAAAAAGAAGTAGCACATTTTACAATATAGTTAAAAAACAACTGAACAAATAGCACCAAACAACCTCGACCACGTTTTCAACTACCACCCAATAAGAGAAGAATGCATGCATTATTATTCACAAACAAGATAACTACCTTTCTCTTACTTATATAAACTCCGTAGAATAATTACTTAGTGTTACACAAATATCCACTATTTTTTTAACACAAAAAATAGTACTTCTAAATATTGTTGAAACATGTATAAAATTATGTTCAGTGAATTTTTGAGGAGATATCTTGTCTATTTTATATCTAATTTTATCTCCAAATAACTTTATATATATCTTGTAGTCTTTGAATTTCTGTCTTAAGATAATTATCAAAAAGGACATAAATATGCTCAACATGTAATAATTTCTCACCTCTCCTAAGTCCTAACCATATAAAAAAAAGTGATCACTATTTACTTGACCCTTCAGAACACACCGACACAAGAAGATTATTAGTTTACATTAAATACTATATGGACCTATAAATGTACTCTAGTGACCATTTTTTCTTGCACAGCTACTTGATAGATACAGTACTTCATTAATGCAATTTATTTAATATAAGAAGTTGTAAGATAACTCAGTAGGTGCAAAGCAGTGAGATTTTTTAACAATTGTAGAACTAAGAAGTCCCAACAATCCTTACTTTATAAAAGAAGCTAAAAAGAAAATAATTTAAAAGGCAGCATATTCCTTTACCAACTACTTCAAAAATATTTTTTTAAAATGAAAAAGAAAGAAATAAGAAGAGGTATTCAATTCTAGTCTAAAAACCTCTCCTCTGCTCTCCTCTCTCTCTTATCCCCAAAGAAAAAAAACCAAAAACTTGAAATTAAAGTTTGTGAGGCTTCAAAAAACACATACATCAAAGAAAAAGAAAACAAAAGGAGAGGTTAAAAAAAAAAAAAAGCAGAGGCAGCAGCTGAAAAACCAAGGATTTTCCCATTTCAGACACAGAAACGTGATCCCAAAACTTGTTATAGTTGTGAACTTAAGTAACAAAACAAAATATATTTTAGTCTAGATAAGTAAGAAGGATCAAATTCTTTGTAACAACATTACATGCATATTTAAACCAAATGCATATTCAAGAGGAATGCAGCTTTTCAATTCAACACAACACAAAAATAAATCAATGTAGAGTTTAATAATGTCAGTTCTATTCTATTCGATAATTCCATAGCACCCAAAAA
This sequence comes from Arachis ipaensis, assembly GCF_000816755.2. Lineage (NCBI taxonomy): Eukaryota > Viridiplantae > Streptophyta > Magnoliopsida > Fabales > Fabaceae > Arachis > Arachis ipaensis. The sequence continues at coordinate 99,812,922 of NC_029794.2, forward strand.
TAATATTAACCAAAAAAATAAATCAATTCAACTAATTAACACATTCAACACAACACAACCATAACCAACTCATATGCACCGATTTGATTACAGAGACTTGCTACTTAAATTAAACTTCAGAACCAGTCAAACTCACCTGCAATGTAAAATTACATTATTCTCATTATTTACGAGTTACTACTCTATTCAAACCTAAATTAACTTAAATTAACTTAAAACCTAAATTAACTTTATGAGTGTATAATGACTTCTCATTGTCAAACACAGAATTAAGACATCATTTCCAACTAAAAGGATAGCTAATAAAGAAAGAAAGAAAGAAAGAAATAAAAGTAACATCTAAGAAGGGAAAGAAAAGGGAAAGCAAGGCAACTTCGTTTTCAATTGCATTATCCTTTTTTATTTTTTATTTTCTCCTTAAATCTTTCCTTTATTCCTTTCTACTTGAATTGTATTTGATATAATAGCAATCTGGGCAGCATGCAAGTGCAAGTTACATTAAAGTTGTACCAAGAAGAATATATAAAATTTACAGAGAAATTTTTACTATACCTACAAGGCTAGAACAGCATTTATAATATAAGACCTTACAGAATGTATTAAAGATATAGATTATTGATTCAGTTATTCTCTTAACCATGTTACCCAAGTCAATTTGAATTTAAATTGTTTTTGTTTTTACTCTGTTGCTTTATACGCAAAAGGTTGCATGTTTTGAGGTCTGATTTTGGTTAATTGTTACATCAGTGACTCAATTGCTATCATCATAATATAATGTGAATGACTTTTTCTTTGCGTTGCATTTGTCCAGGATGCCAAAGGAGGATTATTTCACATTACCTCAATGCCACCAATACAGAAAAGTACGATCAGCACCCAAATAGAAGACAACACTAAATGCAGAAGACAACACTCATTAAGGCTATCTTTTAGATTTTTATTAATGGCTATGAAAATGGGATAAGCAATGAGAAACTCATAGTAACAGTATAGCACCTCCTAATCAGAATTTCATGTAAGAGATTCAAATTATTTTCTTACTAATAAATTGTAAGCATAAATATGCAAAAGACACTTACATAAGGACTTTGAAATTCTACCACCACCTGCCCAGGGACCAACTCACAGCGAAGGAAGCATTGATTGCCGAAGCAGAGCTTGCGATAGAGCGCGACAGAGCAGCGACTATGGTAGAGTGCGATGAACTTGAGTCTAAAACACCCGTAAGAAAAGCGATATACCAGAGAGATAGAGAGAGGTCGACGGCGAGACAGCCGTGAGAGAGGTGAAACTCAGTGAGCTTGAGGGTGAGAGTGGCAAGAAAAGAGAGAAGACTGACGATGGAGGGTGAGACTTAGTGAGCTTGAGGGTTAGGGGTTCTTCGACGGAGGCATTGCGAGCACCGGCGACTGACGACGTTCTTCGTAGAGTGTTGTTAGGGGTTCTTCGTCGTGGTTAGGGGTTCTTCGATTGGGGTTCTTTGTCGTGGTTAGGGGTTCTTCGTCGTGGTTAGGTGTTCTTCGTGAGGCATAATAAAGAGAGGGTTAGGGTACTGTGAGGCACAGGGTTAGGGTTAGCTAGGGTTAATCGTGGGTGTTCATCTTCATGGAGGGCTTTCTGAATTGAGCTAGGGCAATTGTAACAATGAAGACCAAGTCTGGAAGAGTAATGTGTAAATTATTGTAACTTAGAATTTCGAAGCAAGCTAAGGCACAAGTTTGTAATTTTCTTTGTAGTTGAATATTTTTTGCCACGCTTTTGAAGCGTGCCAAAACAGTAGTAAGAAACGGCCATGTTTTTAAAACGTCCCAATAACAAAATTCTATTGCCACGCTTTAAAAGCATGCCTGTTTCTCTCTATGGCTACGCTTTTTAAGCGTTGCAAAAAAAGCGTGGCCAAATCTCGAATCAATTACCACCCTTATAAAAGCGTGGCCGTTGACACCTTTCGCCACGCTTTTAAAGTGTAGCAAGAAAAAGGTAGCCAAATCTTTACTTAATGGCCACCCTAAAAAAAAGCGTGGCCATTGACCACTTTTAGCCACGCTTTTAAAGCGTAGCAAGAAAAAAGCGTGGCCGTAGGCCTTTTTTCTTGTAGTGAGGTAAACTAGAATTTAAATTTTAGATCTTTAATTTGAATACGAAATCTTGAATTTGATTAACTTAATTATTTTGTAAGACATCTTTATAAAAAAAATACTAGATTGAATTTGAATTTGAATATCAAATGGAAAAATAGAATATCTTTATTATTTATTAGGATATATTTATAAAAATAATAGATTTATTTTGAATAGTTGGAAAATTAGAATATCTTTCTGATTTATTAGGATATCTTTATAAAAAAATAGTTTTTTTCGTTATCTTTGTTAGTTATCTCTATAAATAACAGTATTTACCGTGAAGTTTTAGACCTAAGCACGCTTTTTTTCAATCACCGTAGATTAGAGGAGCAAAGAGTATGAGCAAGGTAATTGTTCCGAGGGTTACCTGAAATTGTAGGTCGATCTCGAGCGAGATCTTTTGTACTGGTCGGGGATGATGTGTCTGGCTGGTGGATGGCGGCCGGAGCTGTCGTGTCCAACTTGTGGAACTAGCTGCACTGCTGATCCTTCGTCACCGGAGGGTGGGGGGTACCTGCAAGAGACTCCGATGCTTAAGTTAGCATGGGTATTAAGCAGGTTTTTAGTAGAATCAGAGTATGAGTTATACCTGGGTGCTCCAGTGTATTTATAATGGTATAGAGTGACCTTTTTAGATAAGATAAGTTAGTTATCTTATCTTATCTTATCTTATCTTTGGGTGAAGTCAGCTTATCTTCAAGGGAACTGCCTTTATCTCTTTAGGCTTGGATTGCCTTTGGATTTGGGTCGTGTTCCTCTATTTGGGCCCTTTACTTAGGCTTTCCTGTCGATTTGGCCGAGCTCTTTGCGAAGAGGTCGGATAGCTTGACCTGAAGAGATCGGTCGCTTTGTTACTGAAAATCCCGGGTCGAGTAGCTTGACCTAGGGTGTGAACAGTGTCCCTGCTCGAGCTTGGTCTTTCTTTTTGAGGTCGAGTCCTAGTTCTTAAGACTTCGATCCTTCTCTGGTGAAGCCGAACTCGAGCATTTGTCGACTTCTTTTTTGTAGAATCTTCCTTTTTTGAATTTGGAACGTTTTCTTCTGAAAGCGCGCGCTTTTATATTAGCGCCCTGTTCTTGGGAACGTGCGAGGGTTTAATACCTTCATTAATTGGTTTTATTTGCCCCGTTTCCCTTGGCTTTTTATTTTGAAATTTACACACAGAAACAATTTCTCTTCTTTTCGATTTTCTCTGTAACTTCCCCCTTTACTCTCTCGCTTTCTGTTTTTGCCTAAATTTTGCATTTTTTGCATTGCGGTGTCATTCGGCGATTTCTAGGTGATTTCATCTCTCCATCTTCAATCACCTTCAAAGCTTCCTCCTTTGTTCAGGTTGGTTTTTCTTTCTCTGCACTTCTTTCGTCATTTTGATAGAGCTTCTTTTTTTTTCTCTTGAAGTTTGAATCTTTTCGTATCACTGTGCGCCTGCATTTTCACTGTTTGGTGGTTTTCTCTTGATTTTGAAATGGTCCCTTTGTTTTCTAGGGCTCATACTGCTTGTTTTCTCGAAAATATTGTTCCTTTTGTCATGCTTATAGCTTTTGCTGATGAACTCCGTGAAAAGATAACGATTATTTCTTCGTGCTGTTTTGCTTATTCTGGGGGATTTCATTTCTCTGAAAAAGGTGGCTTCTTTGATGACTTCTTGATATGTTTTGTTATTTTGCTTTTTGATAAGCTAAGACTACGAATTTGGAAGGTAGCTATTTCGGTTTTGTTTGATTTGTAGCTTTCTGGGATGCTGCTTTTTTGAGAAAGGGTTTTTCTCTGCGAGCTTTAGTTTTGTAGGTTTTCCTGAATCCTTGTTCCCTGACTGCCTCCAAAGGATGCCCCTGGGCCTTCTATGTGGGTCATGGAGCTTTCCTTTTGTTGTTTGTGCTGAGTCTGCAATCTGCTGTTTTCATTTTTGCTGTCCGAGTTATCTGTCTGATCTTGAGTAATCGTAGTAATTCGTCTTTTTCTTTAGTTGTAGGACTAGTTGGCCATGTCTTCACGCAAAAATATTGTAGAGATGTCTTCTAAAGTTCCTGAGGGGATGTCCGATTGGTTGGACTCCCTTGTCTTAATGTGTGTTTCTGTGGTGGATGCTGAGTTTTGTGTAGAGCTGAGAAAACATCATAGGGTTTGTGGTAGCGGTGCTCGGGAGAGGGATTATGAGCTTGTAGTGCCTGATTCTGATGAGAGGGTTTGTTTTCCAACCTCGGTCGAGGGGGAGCGTCCCTTCTTCTATGCCTATGAATATTTCTTCGGCCAGTTGGACATTACCTTTCCTTTTACTGCTTTTGAGACCGACTTGTTATGGTCGTGTAACGTTGCCCCGTCCCAGCTTCATCCGAATTCCTGGGGTTTTGTCAAGATCTTTCAGCTGCTTTGTCAAGAGTTAGGTGTCATACCTTCTCAGGCTCTTTTCCTCTATCTTTTTGTTTCGGCCAAGCCCGGGGCTTCTTCCAAAAAGAAAGCTTCTTGGGTTTCTTTTAGATCTGCCCAGGGACATAAAGTTTTTGCCATGTATGATGAGTCCTTTAAGGATTTTAAGAACTATTTCTTTAAAGTTCGCGCTGTTGAGGGGGCCCGCCCCTTTTTCCTTGATGAGAATGATGAGCCTGCCTTTCCTCTAGAATGGCAACAGAATGTGACAGTGTCTCGTTATACTTGGGAGATGCTTGACGAGGTTGAGCGGACTTTTGTAATTGTTCTTGAAGATATATGGGGAGAACCTCCCCACCTTGATACCAAAAAGTTTCTGGGGGACCCGTCCCTGGTCCGAATTGTGTTGGGTACTGTCTGACTTGTTTTTATCCTTGTTTTTAGCTTTGCTTCCTCTTTTTGTGATTGTAACCCATTACTGTGGTTGATTCTATTTTTTAGAGATGTCTAAAAATAATGACTCCATGAAGGCCTTCAAGAAGGCAAGGAAGGCTGCTACTGCTAAAAACATGTCGGCCAAGGTGGCAGGAGAGGGATCTTCTCAGGTTCAGGTGAAGCCACCCGTGCCGAGTTCACCTGGGCCGAAGAGGGTGATCCCTACTCCTTGGGTTCGTCTGGCTGACCCTCCACAAACCTCAGCTGCTGCTTCTGGCGCTCCTCCTCCGAAAAAGCAAAAAACATCTGAGTCCTTTAACCTTGATGCCCCTGATTTTGATGCCATTGAGTTTGTCGACCAGCAGATTGCCCCCTATGGAGGTCTTTCAATGGATGATGTGTCCATTCTTCATCACCTGGAGTTCATAACTAGAAGCAGTGTGAATATGGCTCATATGGGTGCGGCTCTTTTTCGAACTGCTCAGGGTATCCCGGTTCATGCTACAAAGTCTTTCATGATGGAGGCTAAGTCGGAGTTTGATAGAATAAAAGGTTTGAAGGAGGAGCTGGAGGTAAAGTTGGCGAAGGTGGAGAAAGAATTAGAGGGTGAAAAGGCTAGTTCTGTGGCCTTGGCGGCTTCTGTGAGGTTGGCTGAAGACATAGCGCTGAGGCACAAGGATAGCTATGTTTCGGCCTATAGAGAGGTGGTGCGTCTCAGGGATGATTTGGAGACTGCCCGGGATAATTATTCCGAGCTCCAGGGTCACCTTGTGGGTAGCGTGACTGCTACTTATGAGAATTTAAGGGAGCAGGTTCGGGTTCTAGCGCCCGAGCTCGACCTTACTCTCTTTAGTCTTGACAATGTTGTGAGGGATAGTAAGATTGTTCCTGACGACCCTGATGATGATGATGTTGAACCTCCTCTTGCGCCTGTTGCCAAGGCTTCTGTTGTGCCTACTTCTTCAGCTCCTTCAGTCGGAATTGAGTCAGAACCTGACTGTCAGATCTTGAACCGGGAGGATGGGACAGTGGATGCTGTGCCCCTCCAGACTCGGCCTCCTTCGCCCCATGTTGATGCAGCTTCTGGGAAACCTCTGGATCCTCTTTAGTTATTCTTGATATATTTTGCGTATGGCCCTATCTGCGGGCTTTTGAACTGTTTATTTTTTGTAAATGGTATTTTGTTGACTGTTGACACTCTCTTGGTTGCTTGTTTAGCAACTTTATTTTGAAAAACAAAGTAGTTTCCAAGCTTTTGGGGCTGATTTTAGTGGCCTCTGAAGCTTGCTGTTATTGTAGCTAGCAGTTTTTATATCATGTCTTTTTGCACTCGTCTTAGCACCTTTCTAGTTTTTGGGAGTGTTGGAACTTTTCGCTGTCTGACCTCTTTGGGTTGGCTTGGTTCTTTTGCCTGATGTCATTTCCATTAATCCGTTTTGTTTGGACTTTGTTCAGGTCCTTGTTAGGAATTTTCTTTGTATAACGCTGAGGTTGCCGATTTCATTATGTCGGTTTTGTCCGAGCTGTTGTTGATAATCCTCTTTTCTGGACCCCTTTTTAGGTCTCTTTCAGGAATTATTTTTGTAGCTTTATATTTTAGACCGACTTCTTCGTGTCGGGTCCTTCTAAGTTATTTTGTAATTCTCTTTCTTGGACCTTGTTCAGGTCTCTTTCAGGGATTACTTTGATAACTTTTATGTTTTGGGCCGACTTCGTCATGTCGGGCCCTTCTAAGTTATTTTTGTAATCCTCTTTCTTGGACCTTGTTCAGGTCTCTTTCAGGGATTACTTTTATAACTTTTATGTTTTGGGCCGACTTCGTCATGTCATGCCCTTCTAAGTTATTTTTGTAATCCTCTTTCTTGGACCTTGTTCAGGTCTCTTTCAGGGATTACTTTTATAACTTTTATTTGGGCCGACTTCGTCATGTCGAGCCCTTCTAAGTTAAAGTAATCCTCTTTTATAGGGTTGGCCAGACCTCTTTCCAGGGTTTACTTATAACTTGGTTTGACTTGGTCCGACTTCTTAACGTCGGCTAGTCTTTAAGTTATTATTTAGCAATCCATTAAGACCTCGTCAGGTCTTTTCTCCAGATCACTTTCGATAACTTCTTGCATTATTCTATTTTCATCTTTGCCGATTTGTAGAAGGTGAGTTCAATCCTTGTTTATTCGACCTTGAGATGAATTTGGTTTTCATCTCTGCTGGTCTTTATCGTGATCGTGCAGTGAATTTTATTTTCACTTTCTGCCGATCTGTTGCTTTATAATCGTGCGATGAATGTTTCAGATTTAATGCGTCTTGAAACCTTGTAGAACATCTAACATATTTTATACCAAATAAAATGCAAATATGTACATGTGGAGTTTTTATCCTTTTAAGTCAGATAATTTGTGGATCTCAACTTGGTGCCTCGTTAAAAAACCTTTTTAGTAAAAAGAGTACACCTTATGCTGAGATCCCTTACCATTCCTAGCTATAGTACCTTCTTAGGTTGCAGACGTGCCATGACCTGGGAAGCTCTCGCTCCTCGAGTTCGGACAGTCTGTAGTAGCCCTTCTCAAGTACTTCTATGACTCGGTAGGGTCCTTTTCAGTTTGTTGCCAGCTTTCCTTCTCCGGGTCGAGTTGTTCCGATATCATTTCGTATTAGGATAAGATCATTCTCAACGAAACCTCTTGGCACTACCTTTTGATTATATCTGGAAGCCATTCGACGTTTTAGTGCTTCTTCCCTGATCCGAGCTCTTTCTTGGATTTCAGGAAGTAGGTCGAGCTCTTCCCTTTAAAGTTGGGAGTTGGCTTCTTCATTGTAATGGACCACTCTAGGCGACCCTTCCTCGATCTCTACTGGGATCATTGCCTCTGTTCCGTATGCTAATCGGAAGGGTGATTTCTTTGTGGTGGAATGTTGCGTTGTTCGATATGCCCATAGGACTTGTGGGAGTTCTTCGGCCCAAGCTCCCTTTACGTCTTGTAATCTCCGTTTTAGCCCAGCCAATATGACTTTGTTGGCAGCTTCGGCTTGTCCATTGGCTTGGGGATGTTCGACGGAAGTGAACTGGTGCTTTATGTTCAAGTCGGCTACTAATTTTATGAAGCCTGCATCTGTGAATTGGGTGCCATTGTCTGTGGTGATGGAGTATGGAACCCCGAACCTTGTGACAATATTCCTATATAGGAATTTTTGACTTCTTTGAGCAGTGGCGTTAGCTAGAGGTTCTGCCTCGATCCACTTTGTGAAATAGTCTACTCCTACTATGAGGAATTTAACTTGTCCCGATCCCTGAGGAAAGGGTCCGAGAAGGTCGAGTCCCTATTTTGCAAATGGCCAGGGTGAGGTTACGCTGATGAGCTCCTCTGGTGGGGCGATGTGAAAGTTGGCATATTTTTGACATGGCGGACATGTTTTTACGAACTCTGTGGCCTCTTTTTGTAGAGTTGGCCAATAAAATCCTGCCCGAAGTACTTTTTTGGTGAGCGCTTGTGCTCCGAGATGATTGCCACAGATGCCACTGTGTATTTCTTCTGGAACTTCCTTCGTGTTGGAAGTCGGTACACATTTTAACAATGGTATTGAAATTCCTCTTTTGTATAGAGTATTGTTTATAATAGTGTAGTATTGTGCCTCCCGTTTTAACCTTTTTGCCTCCTTCTCGTCTGTAGGAAATGTTTCTGTTTTGAGGTAGTTAATTATAGGAGTCATCCATCCTTGATCTAGACTTGTTATGGTTAGGACTTTTTCTTCTTCCAAGATTGACGGGTTCTGTAGTATTTCCTAGATGAGGCTTCTATTGTTGCCTCCTGGTTTGGTGCTGGCTAGTTTTGAGAGTGCGTCAGTTCGGGCATTTTGCTCGCGTGGTATGTATTGGATCTCATATTCTCGGAGTTGTTCGAGCTGTTCCCTGGTTTTACCCAGGTACTTTTTCATAGTGGGGTCCTTGGCTTGGTAGCTCCTCGTTATTTGTGAAGTGATCACCTGTGAGTCACTGAAGATAATGAGTCTTTGAGCTCCAACCTGTTTAGCCAGATTTAAACCAACTAGTAGTGCCTCATATTCCTCTTGGTTGTTTGAGGCAAGGAACCCGAATTTGAGAGAGAGTTCGATTTGGGTTCCTTGATTAATTTCAATTATCTCACCTGCGCCGCTTCTAGTCTTATTCAAGGAACCGTCCACGTAGAGATTCCATTTCGTGGGGGTTTCTGGAGTGTTTGTAAATTCTACAATAAAGTCAGCTAAGTATTGTGATTTGATGGCTGTCCGAGCTTCGTATTGAAGGTCGAACTCGGACAACTCGACTGCCCATTGTAAGATTCTGCCCGCTAGATCTGTTTTCTGCAATATCCCTTTTATGGGCTGTTGGTCCGAACCTTAATGGTGTGAGCTTGGAAGTGCAGGCGAAGTCGTCGAGATGTTAGTATGAGAGCATAGACAAATTTTTCTAATTTTTGGTAGTTTAGCTCGGATCCTTGTAATGCTTTAATGATGAAGTAAACGGGTTGTTGCCCTCTGTCGTCTTCTCAAACTAGTGCTGAGGCTACTGTCCGACTTCCTACTGCGAGGTATAATATGAGTGGTTCTCCTTCTCGTGGCCGAGATAGGATAGGTGGCTGTCCTAGGAATCTTTTGAAATCTTAGAAGGCTTGTTCGCACTCCATTGTCCATTTGAACCTCTTTCCTTTCCTTAAAGTAGCATAGAAGGAAAGAGATCTTATCGCTGATCCCGCTAGGAATTCGGACAAGGCTGCCAATCTCCCGTTGAGTTGTTGTACCTCTTTGACACAAGTTGGGCTCTTCATGTTGAGTATGGCCTGGCATTTATCCGGCTTTGCTTCAATTCCTCTTTGTGTGAGCATAAAACCTAAGAACTTGCCAGTTTCTACCGCAAAGGTGCATTTTGCAGGATTGAGTCGCATGCCATGCTTCCTTATAGTGTCAAGCACTTGAACCAGGTCAGACAATAATGTCTCTTCACTTTGTGTCTTTCTCAACATGTCGTCCACATAGACTTTCATGACTTTTCCGATATGATCCGAAAAGACTTTATTCATTAGCCTTTGATAAGTAGCTCCCGCATTTTTGAGACCAAAAGGCATCACAATGTAGCAGTAGTTTGCTTTTGGTGTTAAAAACGAAGTTTTTTCTTGATCGGGTGGATACATTGGGATTTGATTGTATTCGGAATATGAATCCATAAACGAGAGGTATTTCTATCCAGATGAGGCATCCACCAGAGCGTCGATACTTGGGAGTGGATAAGGATCTTTTGGGCAGGCTTTGTTGAGATCAGTGTAATCAGTGCACATTCGCCACTTCCCGTTTGATTTTTTCACCAAGACGACGTTATCTAGCCATAGTGGGTACTTGACTTCTCTTATGAATCCTGCCTCCAGTAGAGCTTGTACCTGCTCTTCCACAGCTTGGGATCATTCCGGTCCGGGTTTTCTACGCCTCTGTTGTACTGGCCGAGATCCAGGGTAGACTGCTAGCTTTTGACACATTAACTCGGGGTCTATGCCTGGCATGTCTGCAGCCTTCCATGCAAAGAGGTTGGCATTTTCTCGTAAGAACTGTACGAGTGATTCTTTTATGTCTCCTTTTAGAATCGTGCCAATATTTATTGTTTTGTCCGGGACATCTCCGATCTGGACTTTCTCTACTTCGCCTTCAGGTTGTGGACGGAGTTCTTCTCGCCTCTGAACTCCACCAAGTTCAATTGTGTGGAATTCTTCTCCTCTGCCTCTGAGGTTTAGGCTTTCATTATAACAACGGCACGCCATCTTCTGATCTGCTTTTATCGTAGCTATCCCTTCTACAGTTGGGAATTTCATGCATAGATGTGGAGTTGAGACTATTGTGCCGAGTTGATTTAATGTTGTCTGACCTATTAGGGATTGTAGGCTGAACTCACGTCGACCACGATGTAGTCTATTTTGAGTGTTCTGGATTGGTTTTCTTTTCTGAAGGTTGTGTGTAGTGGGACGTATCCCAGTGGTTGCACTGGAGTGTCTCCCAGTCCGAACATGCTGTTTGGATATGCTCTAAGTTCTTTATCTTCCAGGCCGAGCTTGTCGAAGGCAGTTTTGAATAAGATGTCGGCGGAGCACCCTTGGTCTATCAGTGTACGGTGGAGATTTGCATTTGCCAGTATAATGGTGATGACCATGGGATCGTCGTGTCCTGAGATGATACCGGATGCATCTTCTTTGGTAAACGTAATTGCAGGGATGTCGGGTGCTTCCTCCTTTCCTTCGATGTGATATACTTCTTTGAGATATCTTTTACGAGATGATTTGGAGATTCCTCCTCCTGCAAACCCTCCGTGTATCATATGAACATGTCTTTCTGGTGTACGAGGTGATCGCTCGGTTTGTCCAACCTCCTCGTCCCTTCTCCTTTTTCTTTGCTCATCGTCCCGGATGGCCAGATACCTATATAGTTTTCCTTCTCTCACTAATTTTTCTATGACATTTTTTAAGTCAAAGCATTCATTGGTGGAGTGCCCACGGACTCGATGGTATTCACAATATTCATTCCGGTTTCCTCCTCCTCTTTTACCTTTGAGTGGTCGAGCTGGGGGTATTTTTTCTGTGTAACAGACTTCTTTGTAAACATCCACAAGGGACACCCGAAGAGGGGTGTAATTATGATATTTTTTAATTTTTCCCCTTGTCGATCTTCCTTTTTTTTGGACTCTTTATCTTTGTCTCGGTAGGTGAATCCGGATTTTGACATTTCTCCTAGTCGAGAATTTTCTTCCATGTTGATGTATTTCTCTGCTCGTTCTTGCACTTTGTCTAGAGATGTGGGATACTTCTTTGATATAGATTGGCTAAAAGATCCCTCTCGTAGGCCGTTGATGAGGCCCATGATGGCGGCCTCTGTCGGTAGGCTTTGTATGTCTAGGCATGTTTTGTTGAATCTTTTCATGTAGTTGCGAATACTTTTCCGATCTCCTTGCTTGATTCCTAATAGACTGGGGGCGTGCTTAGCCTTATCTTTTTGGATGGAGAATCTGGCCAGGAACTTTTTGGCTAAGTCGTCAAAGCTTGAGATGGACTTCGGAGGTAGGTTGTCGAACCATCTAATTGCTGTCTTTGTGAGAGTTGTTGGGAAAGTTTTGCAGCGAACTACATCTGAGGCGTCAGTGATGTACATTCTACTTCTGAAATTGCTGAGGAGATGGTTGGGATCTGTAGTGCCATCGTACAAAGCCATATCTGGAAGTTTGAAGTCTTTAGGGATTTTGGTCTTCATGATCTCCCTAGTGAATGGATCTTGATCCTTGCGAGAGTTGCCCTTAGGAGTGGATCGAGTAACTTTGGCTTTGAGATCGGTTTTGAGTTTTAGAAGTTTGTCTTCTAATTCTCGGCGTCGCCTTACCTCCTTTTGTAGATCTTTTTCAACTTCTCGTTGATGCTGGCTTTCTTTTTCAAGTTGCTTTAAACAATCTTGAAGCACTTCTATCACTCCCGAATTTGATGAGTTTTTGTCCTTGTTAGATTCCGGGGTGTCTTTCAGTGTTGTGTCCACATTTTTGTGTGGTGTTCTATCCTCTAGATCTGAATCGTGGTCGTTGTCATGGTCGTCCGCCATGGTGATGGGATGACTTCTAGGTCCCCGGCAACGGCGCCAATGTTCTGAGGGTTACCTGAAACTGTAGGTCGATCTCGGGCGAGATCTTCTGTACTGGTCGGGGATGATGTGTCCGGCTGGTGGATGGCGGCCGGAGCTGTCGTGTCCAACTTGTGGAACTAGCTGCACTGCTAATCCTTTGCCACCGGAGGGTGGGGGGTACCTGCAAGAGACTCCGATGCTTAAGTTAGCATGGGTATTAAGCAGGTTTTTAGTAGAATCATAGTATGAGTTATACCTGGGTGCTTCAGTGTATATATAATGGTGTAGAGTGACCTTTTTAGATAAAATAAGTTAGTTATCTTATCTTATCTTATCTTATCTTTGGGTGAGGTCAGCTTATCTTCAAGGGAACTGTCTTTATCTTTTTAGGCTTGGATTGCCTTTGGATTTGGGTCGTGTTCCTCTATTTGGGCCCTTTACTTGGGCTTTTCTGTCGATTTGGCCGAGCTCTTTGCGAAGAGGTCGGATAGCTTGACCTGAAGAGATCGGTCGCTTTGTTACTGAACATCCCGGGTCGAGTAGCTTGACCCAGGGTGTGAACAGTAATCATGCTTGTTTTTGTTAAATGAAACTTGGGATTATTAGTCTTTTGTAATCTCTGTTCAGTAGGTTTTTTTAGTCTAATATAAATACTGAAATTTATTTGGCTTGAGCAGTACACACTGAATGCCTCTGTAACTTCTAAGGGAGAATCGAGCATGGACTTCTCCGCATTGGACGAGAAGGTAATCTATTTTTGGGTTATAATACCCGAAGTTGCCTTGCTTTCTCGGCATACTTTATTTAACATGTCTTTAGTTATCTTTTGTGATGTTTATATTTGTTGTGTTGTTACCTTATTATTTAATAACGCATCTTATTTTATGGCATCTTGAAGTTTGGAAAGGGTGTTGTCATGGCACTGTCGACGATGATTCACGAAGCTGTTGTGCAAGGAATAACAACAGTTCTCCCAAAGTTTGTGAAAATGGTTGGTTCCTCATAAAAAAGTAGGAGTGACAGTGTAAAGCTTTCGAATACTGCTCCAGTTGTTACACCACCGTCGGACACTTTGAAATGCATACTTGACGCTAACCCCTCAATGTGTTTGGGTGACGAACCAGTCACGAAGAAGAGGACTCCGAGGTGCAAGGAAAGAAAGCGTGGACTACCGGTCTTCGAAGTTATGGTTTTACGCTTTTATTTTTAAATAACAACTATTAAATACTACTAAGATAACATTTGATCAAATTAATACACAATATATGATATTATAATTCACAAAGTACAGCATCCTTCAACCATTGGATTTGCCACTGTCCCGATTTAGGGGTGAAGAACTTTTTAGTATTCTCACATATTGTAACATTGATGTTAAGTCATAAAATACAATCTGTTCCTCAACTTCTCCTCTCTTTCCGACTAGATATGAGGTCTGAGCTTCATTGTTGAAAGCTTTAGGCTTGTGAGTACCAGATTTTTTTTTTGGGTCATCATATTGTGCCTGTTAGTGACATTGGAAGGATGATTAGAATCCTGACTAATACTAGGGAGTAAAATTTCAATTGCTGATATGGAAATTTGATTTGTTGATGTGGTGGAAAGCTTATCAGTTGAGAAAATTGTATTGATAAATAAGTAACAGCAATGCTTAAAATAATTATCATATTTTTTGGATTTGCAAAAAGAATTGCATTTTGGAGAGAAGCTTCTTCCAGGTCGTCCATGGTTTTATTATAACAATTACAATTCAAATATGGACGGAGATGACATGCCACGTATAAGTACTTAACTTTTAGGATAACGTTAGTATTAGGAAAATTTTTTTTTATACGCAAAAAAAGTATCAGGCTAATTTTGTATGTATACTTTGAGTAAATAATTAACGTTATAATATTGTGCTTTTTTATCTTTGGTTATGAAATAGATATATTCACGAATTTATATCTTATACACTAATGTGTAGGGATGCAGTCCAATTTTTTAAAATATATGAAAGATTAAACAAATGGCATGTAAAGATGCTTAGTAATTAAGTTGGTAAAAAAAATCATATTTTATCAAAATACAACTTTAGTATTTCTATTATTGATGTAAGTGTGGTGAAGGATTACTATTAGCTCATAACACATAGCGGAAGAAAATAAAGTAATCCTAAATATCTATTTTGTGCTTCAACTTTATTCCAATAATATTATATAGATCATATTTATATATCTGTGTACGCTAGTAAAAATCACTTTCTCCTTCGATGGTACGAAGGCGCTATGCGTATCCACACCTAGACCAACCTTTGCTGTCAACTCCTTGACCAATGGACATCTGGTCTAAATTGAGAAATCTCTTGCAACTCTTTTCACACCATAAAATTCTTCTCCAAGAATTAGGCTCACATACATTTATGTGTGTAGGGTAAAGGAACAAAACCCTTGTGTTGATTTCTACCATTTCCCCTCTACTATTGGCATACATATATATACTATGAGATTTGTTACTAATTTTAAATTTGAATATCAATTCAAATTTAAATCATATCTTGAAATTCTAAATCTAAATCCTTCAAATTTTATGAATCATATCATAACAATTTAAATTAAAATCAATTATGATCTCATCTAAATTATAATTCAAATTTAGAAATAGATTAACTAATTATTCTCAAATCTCATTTAATATTCTCAATTATCATATTATTATTATATTCTCGGTGCTAGCAAAGAGTACAATAATATTCTATTTGAATTAATATAATTTTTTATTTGATCAAATCAAAATAATAATTAAATAATTCTACAGTAAAGATTAGGATACTCATTAGTGTGTGACCCCATAGGTTCAATACTAAGCGGGTAAGAAATTAGTTATACTAAATTTACTAATCAAGGTTGGCATCTAGCAACACTCTTTAACGACCCGATAGTATGAAGTAATATATTTTTACTAAGAACCTGAGAAGAATAAAGTATAATTCCTTCCATCTTTCCAGCTTTTGGTTAACCCTTAGAGTATGGTTTAATTGTCAAACTCTAACTTGTTATCATTATTATAATAAATTGTGAATGACTTAAGAAACTCATTTCTTCGTTCATTCAATCTCCTCGGCCAAGGTTTTATTCATCTCAGTCATTATAATCATAGAGCTCAAATTCTTTACCGAGAGTTGACAGATTCCTTATTGACTAATAATTAATTCTACAAGTATTTAAATTATACCCAATATCCATTCAACTAGCACCCTAGGATATTAGGTGTCTGGAATCAAAGTATAATAAATACATTGTTAATTACTATGACAGTTACATGTCAAAGGAAACTCTATTACTATGTTCATCTTGAGAATATCTTATTGACAAATATGCAGTAATTATAACCATTAGGAATTCTCAAAGTGGGTCAGTTCAATGGCCATATCTCTATATGTACCATCTATATATATAATTTAATAAATGAGATTTATTAATCTTCATCCAATGAAGACCATTATATATATATTG
>NC_029794.2:99833027-99835377 GCF_000816755.2 Arachis ipaensis
ATATATATATTGATCTTTCCGGATTATTAATGTCCTTTTTAATAATCCTATGACCAAGAACAATTTAGATTAAATTATAAAAGATTTATCTCTCAATATTATGATCACTATCACAATGATAAATCTATAAATTTAATCAAGGATTTTATTATATTAACATTTTGATATAATAACAATAATAAATTATTTGACACATGATTGATTGGATTGTGGTCGTACTACTTATTCCTAACATGTGGCTTTAGTTAGTAACTTATAAATATTTTTACTACTGTTTAAAACACTTGCTTTATTTTCATGTGATCTGAAAACGATAAAATCTAACTTATAAATTATTTATGTTATTTTTTAATTGCATTTTTTTTCGAACTTTCTGTTGATGCAAAATGAATGAGTACTGAACTTTTCTTTATGTTGACATTGTTTTTATAATGTTTGGACATTTTATTTTGGCTAACTAAAGAGATGAAATTTTTTGATAAAGAACTGTCCATTGCTGCTTACATCTTTGGAAACAATTTGGATCCAAAGTAATTTAAATTAATCTATTTCTTATTTTATTGCTAATGTTTTCATGTAATTATTTTTTTGGCCTTTTCTTCTACCATAGTATAATATTATGATTTTATGATTTTAGGGAAGTGCTTGTTTGGCACATGCAAGATTCTTCTGACTATTATGCCCAACAAGCTAATAATTTAGTGATGTAAGAATTATTTCTGCATTATTTATTTATTATGCTTGCAAAATTATCCAATTTGGATTAGTGCAGAATAACCATGATTGTCTGTACTCCATAGGTCCTTATCTTAATTTGTTCGATGCTCACCAAAAGGCCATTTGGGTCAAAAGAAAACAAATATGGCAACCAATGGTTTCTGCCACCGACATTTTTTGTAAGTTTATTGGCAGTTCAAAATTTAGTCTTCAATATTAATATATCTTCCCAGATAGACTAGAAACATAATAAGATTCCTTACTTAGTTCAATATTTATTGTAGCAAATTGTTTTAAGCCCAAAATATAACTATTTCGGCACAATAAAATACATCAAGGATAACTTCATGGGAGACTTTGGCAGTTTACACAAGCTTCGTTAATTTCAGTGAACATTCAATTAATTACTATAATAATATTTCATGGCTGTTTTTGGTAAAAAATATTTTTTAAATATTGTCGTAGATTTTTGTGCCAATTTACCTTAATGGCCATTGGTTTCTCATAGTGATTGATTTGCTTCATGAAACCGTGAGATATCTGGACTCGTTCAACAGTGCACATTAATGACAGAGCGTAAGAGTGTCATTGACAATGTGTTAAATTATCTTGAGAATTTTTTATCTGACAAGACCTTCCAAGAAACACCTTCCTTTAGAAACCTTCAATTTTCTAAGTATAAATTCAACTGTAATAGCATTAGTTTGCTTTAACATATTTCCTCCATCAGTTTCAACTGTAACAACATTAGTTTTCTTCATTTCTTGCAATCTTATTAGATCTGAGATTCTTCCAACAGCAACGTAAATGCCAGAAATCAGGAGTGAATCTGTAGGATGCTCGTATAAATACTGCTTAGCACATCTTTCACACATGCCAAAAAACTATACTTACATTCTATTAATAACAGATATCACTTATAGTTCGTCAGAGAAACCTATATGGAATAAATAAGATAGAATTATATATATTTCAAACACAAGGTTCCAGATACTTCTCGAGCACCAATTTTTAGACTCTCGAATCCCTTGAGCAACTTCTCCTCTTGAAGCATCATCCAAGACGCATATAACGACTTTCGACTTAACGCATCCGCCACTACATTCGCCTTTCCAGGATGGTAATTTAACTCAAAGTCATAGTTTTTCAACAATTCCATCCACCTCCTTTGCCTCATATTAAGCTCTTTCTGATCAAAGAGGTATTTCAAGCTCTTGTGATCGGAGAAGACTTGGAACTTAACCCCATAGAGATAATGCCTCCACACCTTCAAGGCAAACACAACCGCAGCGAGTTCCAAATCGTGCGTAGGATAACTAACTTCGTGAGGTCTCAACTGTCGTGAGGCATACGCCACCACATTATGATGCTGCATCAGCACGCACCCTAGGCCCTTTAACGATACATCACAGTACACCTCAAAAGGCTCGTTCGGCTCAGGTAACACTAACACAGGTGCAGTGGTCAACTTTTTCTTCAATGTCTGAAAGCTCTCCTCGCACTCAGGAGTCGAAACAAACGGAGTGTCTTTGCGAGTTAACTTTGTCAACGACAAAGCTAATTGCGAAAAGCCTTTGATGAACCTTCGATAATAGCCAGCTAAACCGAGAAAACTCCTTATCTCAGTTACTGT
>NC_029794.2:99845872-99846640 GCF_000816755.2 Arachis ipaensis
ACAGTTACCTCGAATGAGTGTCTCAGATCCTTCTGCACCCACAGCTGAGGTGGTGAACACCCGACCAGTTTGCTGTGCTTTTCCAGCACCTTGCTTTTGCTTCTCCGGAATACCGAAATTCTCGTCTCAATTTCCTCTACCATATTAAGCCATAAAAATAACATTTTTGGCTTTCTAGAATAAATTCTCATTTATGGGTTAATTAGCCGTTAATTAACCGGATCTTACAGACACACACACACACACCAGAGAAACATCACCTAGAATCCACTGCTAGCAATCTTCCAGGGAGACCAATTGAACAAATCTCAGTACTTAAAATCCATGAATTTCAATGAGTCTGTCAATATAGAAGGACCATCTTTGCCAAAGCCTGTAAATATTATTGGCTGTTTGGGTGGATTGGTCTATTAATACAACTTCTATTTTAAATTCAAATAAATATTTTAATCTTTTCTCATATCATCACAAGAGACCCTTTTGAATCTTAGAATGAATAAGAATCAACAATAATCTGATATGGGCTATTATGTTTTCTTTTTGCAATCAAAAGTTTTTACACAGAAACCAGAAGAGCTAAGTATATAAACCTTCAAAAAATAGAGCATATTCTGACTAAGTATATAAACCTTCAAAAAATAGAGCATATTCTAACTTAGTCACGTTAACTATATAAAAATTCATATTCTATTTATCAAATTTGTAGCAACCCTCAATTTTAAAAATATAAATATAAATAAGTTATAATTTATTTTATAAAATTAGAAT
>NC_029794.2:99847195-99877703 GCF_000816755.2 Arachis ipaensis
ATAATAATAATAATAATAATTATTATTATTATTATTATTATTATTATTATTATTATTATTATTATTATTATTATAAACATTGTATATAATTGCCGTAAGTATTAAATTTCATTATAAGTTTATATATATTATATTCATTGCATTACTATTATTATTACTATTATTACGTTTATTATTATTATTATTACATGATCATCATTACTATTTCTAGTATTATTATTACTATTATTAATTATGAAGCATGGAAATCAAAGGCGGTTTATATTTCTCATTTAGATATATATTATCATTGTGCATATATATATAAAGTGTATTTATCTAATAAAAGAAGCCAAAGACCGCTTGCTAATTAATCATATATATATGATTAGCATATGCGAGAGAAAAGGAAAAAGAAAACGGGAGAGAGAACAACGTAACCACGAAAGACCGTAAACCCATCAAACTTCCGACTTCGATTTCTTGCAATCCATAACTCCAATAAAAAATATAATCCGGTAAAAGTATTTGTATCCTCCTCTCCTATACGTTGGCACCACTTTTGATCGGTAGAAGTTGACAGTGACATAGCTACTCTACCCCTTGAGTTTGACCAACTGGAGTTTTAGGAGGCATAGACGATTCTGGATATTTTCTTCTTCGATAGCTCAGTCAAAAAGTTTCTCCAAAGCTTCGAATTTTTTGATTCTGTATGAAGGTATGGTTTTAGTTTCTCGTAGTTAATGTTTAATGTCACGTGAAAATTTAGGCTAGAAGACCTTAAGATAGGAATGAATTGAATGTATAATTGATGGATTGTGCATATTGGATAAAATGTGTGGTTTAGCTGTTGTTAATAATTTGCTGTGGAAGTTGGTCGGTTGGAAAAGATTTAATATTGGTATTTATTGATTTTGAAATAATTTGTTACCGAAAATGATTTGAAGGACTGTGAGGTGTTTGATTTGATAGTTGGGACCCTTGAAGGGTGGCAGAAATTCGAGCTTTAGAGGAGATACTGCCAAAACTTCTATAAGAATTGGAGTTTTGATTTGAGGTGGTATTTTAAAAAGAAAGAGATTATTATGTGGCTTGTGTATTTGAGACTATTTGTTGACCCTCTGTCGCAAGATGTGACCGGGCACTTTAACTCCCCGGATTCCCCATGGGCATGTATATATATGAATATTGAATATTACATTTGAGCTTGGAGTTTGACTCCATGGAATATTATTGAGCTTGGGGATGCGCGCACAGAGGGACTGTCCAATGGTTAACTACCAGGACATGTCGGGTTGGCTGTATAACCGACAGATGAGACTCATCAGCCATAGGACATGCATACATCATATGCATTTATTTGTTTGCTTGAGTGTGCATTGTTTTGGTTTGCTTAACTGTTTAATTCTGCTTATCCGCTACTTGTTCTACTTGCTGTAAATGCTTCTCTATCTGTGTTTTCCTTGCTTGAACTGTATGTGTATGTTTTCTGAGAAATCCCTCTTGACGAAGGTGTGAGGGGAGAAGGTTGTTCCACCAGTGATTCGGAGGATTGGAGGTGACAGAAAGTGAAGTATTAAGTTAAAGTTAGATTCAGAACTAGAATACCTTAGATAACTTACCTAACTTTTGGTTTAGTTTATTTTATTTAAGAATGATTTTGAGTGTTGGAGTTCTAGGAATGCCTCTGACTTTCCCGAGACCTTTTATATTAACTATGTGGGCACCTTTACCATACTGGGAACCTCCGATTTTCATTCCATACTATGTTGTTATTTTTCAGATGCAGGTCGAAAGGTATCTCATTAGGCGTCTGGACACCTGAAGCGAAGTGGTTACTGTGTTATTTTGTACCTATGGCTTTCGATTCCTACTTTTATTGTCTTACGTTTTATAGTTATAGTTTGCCTCACACGCAAGTTGTTCCGTTTCTGGAGCGTGGCGCTTTTCATTTTGCGATTTTGTTTTACCCATTTTTCAAGGCTCCTAGTTTATTATATTCTTTCTACTATTATAAGTATGTATTTTAATTTTTAGAAGTCGTAATACCTCGCCACCTCTATTTTATGACATAAGCGTAAAGTTTTGGATGGTAGGGTGTTACATTATGGTATCAGAGCAGTTTGTTCCTGTAGAGCCTGAGGGATGGACTGATTATGCTTCTGGGCATACTCTGGGTGTGTGTATGTGCTATTAGGATATCTGATTGATATATGTGGCATAAATGTTCATGAGTATGCATCTGGAATTTGAAGCATGAAACTTGTGATATTTTGACTGATCAACTTAATATCACTTGTTTGGTGTGAACAGGGATCAAATATCATCTCGTGGATCCGAACGAGGTATTCAGAGAGGAAATCACGTGGTTGAACCAATGCAAGGACGTCGAGGTGGAAACCCTAGTGCTAGTACAAGAAACGTAAGTCGATACTATAGGTCTATGACCCTTACTGACTTCCTCAAGAGTGGTCCACCTCGGTTTAACGGGAACGCTGATGAGCGGATAATTTATACGCTTTTTGACATTGTTTTTAGTATGTTTTTAGTAGGATCTAGTTACTTTTAGGGATGTTTTCATTAGTTTTTATGTTAAATTCACATTTCTGGACTTTACTATGAGTTTGTGTGTTTTTCTGTGATTTCAGGTATTTTCTGGCTGAAATTGAGGGACTTGAGCAAAAATCAGATTCAGAGGTTGAAGAAGGACTGCTGATGCTGTTAGATTCTGACCTCCCTACACTCAAAGTGGATTTTCTGGAGCTACAGAACTCGAAATGGTGCACTTCCAATTGCGTTGGAAAGTAGACATCCAGGGCTTTCCAGAAATGTATAATAGTCCATACTTTGCTTAGGTTTAGAAGACGCAAACCGGCGTTCAACGCCAGCTCTCTGCCCAATTCTGGCGTCCAGTGCCAGAAACAAGTTGCAAAGTGGAGTTCAACGCCCAAAATGGCACAAAAGCTGGCGTTCAACTCCAGAAAGAGCCTCTACACGTGTAACCTTCAAGCTCAGTCCAAGCACACACCAAGTGGGCCCCGGAAGTGGATTTATGCATCAATTACTTACTTCTGTAAACCCTAGTAGCTAGTTTATTATAAACAGAAGTTGTTATCATTGTATTCACAGTCTTGGTTACTCCGGTTCCCCTCTGGGGCCGAGACCAATGAACTCCATTATCACTTATGTATTTTCAACGGTAGAGTTTCTACACTCCATAGATGAAGGTGTGGAGCTCTGCTGTTCCTCAAAGATTAATGCAAAGTACTACTGTTTTCTATTCAATTCATCTTATTTCGCTTCTAAGATATTCATTCGCACTTCAACCTGAATATGATGAACGTGACAATCATCATCATTCCCTATGAACGCGTGCTTGACAACCACTTCCGTTCTACATTAGATTGAATGAGTATCTCTTAGATCTCTTAATCAAAATCTTCGTGGTATAAGCTAGATTGATGGCGGCATTCATGAGGGTCCAGAAAGTCTAAACCTTGTCCGTGGTATTCCGAGTAGGACTCTGGGATTGAATGACTATGACGAACTCCAAACTCGCGAGTGCTGAGCGTAGTGACAGACGCAAAAGGATAGTAAATCCTATTCCAGTATGATCGAGAACCTCCAAGATGATTAGCCATGCAGTGACAGCGCATCGGACCATTTTCACAGAGAGGAATAGGATGCAACCAACGACAAGGGTGATGCCTCCAGACGATTAGCCGTGCTGTGACAGAGCATTTGGATCATTTTCTCGAGAGAGATCGAAAGTAGCCATTGGTACCGGTGACATCCTTACATAAAGCCAGCCATAGAAAGGAGTAAGATTGATTGGATGAAGACAGCAGGAAAGCAGAGGTTCAGAGGAACGAATGCATCTCCATACGCTTATCTGAAATTCTCACCAATGAGTTACATAAGTATTTCTATCCTTATTTTATTAATTAATTTCGAAAACCCCATTACTATTTTATATCCGCCTGACTGAGATTTACAAGGTGACCATAGCTTGCTTCATACCAACAATCTCCGTGGGATTCGACCCTTACTCACGTAAGGTATTACTTGGACGACCCAGTGCACTTGCTGGTTAGTTGTGCGAAGTTGTGAACCATGGTATTGGCATCGCGTTTTTGGTGCCATTGCCAGGGAAAGAAAGAGCAATAAATTTTACATAATCAAAGTGTAATCACAATTTCTGCGCACCAAACGCCAATGTCCTGGAGGCTGATCAGTGGTTCTGAGAAGTGGAGAGGTTTTTGTACATGACGTGGCGGAAATTGGCGAGTTAAGAAATTATTATAAGAGATACGTTGCAAGTACAGTTCTTAACCAACCGAAAATCCACTTATCAATTTAGAAGGGTTGTCACAAAATTAAAATTAAAATTAAAATTCTGGGAGTATGAATCCCAGGTCATCTCCCAACGAGTTGCAGAAAGATGTGCTATTTTATTAATCAGATATTTTCAAAAATGGTTTGAGTTGATAAACAAGAAATTAAATTGGAGAATTTATGTAATTTAAATAAAAACCTTGACTAGGAGTAGATTAGTTGGAAGCCCTATTCTTGTTGGAGTACTCTCAAGATTAATTGATAATTGAAGGTTGTTCTACTTAGTTACCCTTTACTAGGTAGAGGAAAGTCAAGCAAGTTGGAAAGCTATTTCTGGTCACAAGTCCTAATCCTCTCCCTTGGGAAAGACTAGTGTCAATGACTAGAGGGCAATCCAACAATAAACCTAATTACAATTTTTCTTTTAAGTAATCCAACTTAAGGTTTCCTTTCAATCATCTCCCAATCAAGTTAGGGAACTACTCGCTCATTATGAATGTAAATTTCTCAAAATAAGGAAAAGAAATACTGAAAGACATAATAAATAATAATCAAAAGGATCAATTAAAAATAAACATAGTTCTTGTATAAATAAATTCTAGAAATAATTCAAGAGTAACTCTGAGTAAATAAAGGACATGAAAGAGTAAGTGACAAGTAAGGAAACAAACTAGAATGACGAAGCCTTGACGGAGGTAATAACTCTTCTCAATGTTCCAATCCAAAAAGCAATAAAATCAAATCCTAAGAACTATGAATATGTAGAGAGAAAACCTAGAGGAGAGGTAAAATTAGATCTAAAACTAAAACTATGTCGAATGAATGTTGTCCTCTGGTCTCTGCATGCTCCCTAGCTCTAATCTGCTTTTCTGGGCCGAAAATTGGGTCAAAACAGGGCCCAAAATCGCCCCCAGCGAATTCTGCAGATTCTGCAGATCGCGCATGTCACGCGATCGCGTCATCCAGGCGTTCGCGTTATCCAGCGTTTTACCTTGACACGCGTGCGCGTCATCCACGCCTTTGCGTCACTGGTGCAGTTTCCAATCCGCGCGGTCGCGTGAGCCATGCGTCCGCGTCACTGCAATTTTCTCTAAATCGCGCGGCCGCGTGAGCCATGCGCCCGCATCACTTCTCGTTGGTCATCTCATTAATTTCTTGTGTTCCTCCCATTTTTTGCAAGCTTCCATTCCAATCTCCAAGTCATTCATGCCCTATAAAGCCTGAAACACTTAACACACAGATCACGGCATTGAATGGAATAAAGGAGAATTAAAATACAAAATTAAAAGTCTCTAGGAAGCAAGTTTTCAACCATAAAGTATTTTTAGGAAGGAATTATAAATGCATGCTTATTTAATGAATAAGTGGGTGGTATGCGAAATTGTTACTCAGGTTGTAAAATTTGTTGTTCGTTCTCTCCCTGGCAATGGCGCCAACAAACTGGTGCACAATACCATAGTCCAAACATAACTTCACAACTTCGCACAACTAACCAGCAAGTGCACTGGGTCGTCCAAGTAATAAAACCTTACGTGAGTAAGGGTCGATCCCACGGAGATTGTTGGTATGAAGCAAGCTATGGTCATCTTGTAAATCTCAGTCAGGCGGATATCAAATGGTTATGGAGTTTTTGAATAATAATAATAAATAAACAGAAAATAAAGATAGAAATACTTATGTAAATCATTGGTGAGAATTTCAGATAAGCGTATAGAGATGCTTTCATTCCTCTGAACCTCTGCTTTCCTACTATCTTCATCCAATCATTCCTACTCCTTTCCATGGCAAGCTTTATATAGGGCATCACTATTGTCAATGGTTACATCCCATCCTCTCTGTGAAAAAGGTCCAAATGCTCTGTCACGGCACGGCTAATCATCTGGAGGTTCTTGATCATGTTGGAATAGGATTCACCCTCCTATTGCGTCTGTCACTACGCCCAGCACTCGCGAGTTTGAAGTTCGTCACAGCCATCCCTTCCCAGATCCTACTCCGAATACCACAAACAAGGTTTAGACTTTCCGGATCTCAGGAATGGCCATCCATGGGTTCTAACTTATACCACGAAGATACTAATAACTCGGACTCGGTCCCCTGTATTAGATATCTAAGAGATATTCATTCTAGCTTGTTTGCATATAGAACGGAAGTGTTTGTCAGGCACGCGTTCATAAGTGAGAATGATGATGAGCGTCATATAATCATCACATTCATCATGTTCTTGGGTGCGAATGGATATCATAGAAGCGGAATAAGTTGAATTGAATAGAAAACAGTAGTACTTTGCATTAAATCATGAGGAACATCAGAGCTCCACACCTTAATCTATGGAGTGCAGAAACTCTACCGTTGTAAATACATAAGTAATGAAGGTTCAGGCATGGCCGAATGGCCAGCCCCCAAACGTGATCAATAGATCAAAAGATAATCCAAATATCATAAGATGTCTAATACAATAGTAAAAAGTCCTATTTATACTAAACTAGCTACTAGGGTTTACAGAAGTAAGTAATTGATGCATAAATCCACTTCCGGGGCCCACTTGGTGTGTGCTTGGGCTGAGCTTGAAGTTTACACGTGCAGGGGCTTCTTTTGGAGTTGAACGCCAAGTTGTAACGTGTTTTTGGCGTTCAACTCTGGTTTGTGACGTGTTTCTGGCGTTTAACTCTAGACTGCAGCGTAGAACTGGCGTTCAAACGCCCTTTTGCGTCATCTAAATTCGACCAAAGTATGAACTATTATATATTTCTGGAAAGCCCTGGATGTCTACTTTCCAACGCAATTAGAAGCGCGCCATTTTGAGTTCTGTAGCTCCAGAAAATCCACTTTGAGTGCAGGGAGGTCAGAATCCAACAGCATCAGCAGTCCTGCTTCAACCGATTTTATTCCTTTAGGCCCTCCTATCCACTGATGCTCAAAGCCTTGGATCCTTTTTATTACCCTTGCCTTTTGTTTTTAAGGGATATTGGCTTTTTCTGCTTGCTTTTTCTTTTTCTTTCTTTTTTTTCGCTATTTGTTTTTTTCTGCAAGCTTTGTTCTTTGCTGCTTTTTCTTGCTTCAAGAATCATTTTTATGATTTTTTAGATTATCAAATAACATGTCTCCTTGTCATCATTCTTTCAAGAGCCAACATATTTAACATTCTTAAACAACAACTTCAAAAGACATATGCACTGTTCAAGCATTCATTCAGAAAACAAAAAGTATTGTCACCACATCAATATAATTAAACTAAGTTCAAGGATAAATTCGAAACTCATGTACTTCTTGTTCTTTTGAATTAAAACATTTTTTATTTAAGAGAGGTGATGGATTCATAGGATATTCATAACTTTAAGACATAGTTACTAAATACTAATGATCATGCAATAAGACACTAACATAGATAAGCACTTAACATAAATAAAACGAAAAACAGAAAATTTGAGAACAAGGAATGAGTCCACCTTAGTGTTGGTGGCGTTTTCTTCTTGAGGAACCAATGATGTCCTTGAGCTCTTCTATGTCTCTTCCTTGTCTTTGTTGCTCCTCCCTCATTGCTCTTTGATCTTCTCTAATTTCATGAAGGATGATGGAGTGCTCTTGATGTTCCACCCTTAATTGTCCCATGTTGGAACTTAATTCTCCTAGGGAGTTGTTGATTTGCTCCCAAAAATTCTGTGGAGGAAAGTGCATCCCTTGAGGAATCTCAGGGATTTCTTTGTGATGAGCTTCTTCATGCGTCTCTTGAGATCCATGAATAGGCTCTCTTGTTTGCTCCATCCTTTTCTCAGTGATGGGCTTGTCCTCATCAATGAGGATATCTCCCTCTATGTCAATCCCAGCCGAGTTGCATAGGTGGCAAATGAGGTGAGAAAAAGCTAACCTTACCATAGTGGAGGACTTGTCAGCCACCTTGTAGAGTTCTTGAGGTATAATCTCATGAACCTCCACTTCCTCCCCAATCATGATGCTATGGATCATGATAGCCCGGTCTATAGTAACTTCAGACCGGTTGCTAGTGGGGATGATTGAGCGTTGAATGAACTCCAACCATCCTCTAGCTACAGGCTTAAGGTCCAATCTTCTTAGTTGAACCGGGTTGCCTTTTGAGTCAATCTTCCATTGAGCTCCTTCCACACATATGTCCATGAGGACTTGGTCCAACCTTTAATCAAAGTTGACTCTTCTTGTGTAGGGGCGTGCGTTCTCTTCCATCATTGGCAAGTTGAACGCCAACCTCACATTTTCCGGACTGAAATCTAAGTAGTTCCCCCGAACCATGGTGTTCTGAGGGTTACCTGAAACTGGAGGTCGATCTCGGACGAGATCTTCTGTACTAGTCGGAGATAACGTGTCCGGCTGGCCGATGACGGCCGGAGCTGTTGTATCCGACTTGTTGGACTTTCTGCACTGCTGATCCTTGGCCACCGGAGGGTGGGGGGTACCTGCAAGAGACTCCGATGCTTAAGTTAGCACGGGTATTAAGCAGGTTTTTACATAGAATCAGAGTATGAGTTATACCTGGGTGCTCTAGTGTATTTATAATGGTGTGATGGTGACCTTTTTAGATAAGATAAGTTAGTTATCTTTATCTTATCTTTATCTTTTGAGTTGAGGTCAGCTTATCTTCAAGGGAACCGCCTTTATCTCTATAGGCTCGTACGGCCTGTGGATTTGGGTTGTGTTCCTTTTGACTTCGGTCCTTCTCTGGCGAAGCCGAACTCAAGCATTTTGTCGATTCCTTTCTTTGTAGAGTCTTTTTGAATGTGGAACGTTTTCCTTTAAAAGCGTGCTCTTTTATATCGGCGCTTTGGAAACGTGCGAGGGTTTAATACCCTCATTAATTGACTTCAAATGCCCCGTTTCCCTTGGTTCTATTTTGAATTTTGTCATCAGAAATGGTTTCTCTTCTTCGTTCCTCTTCGTAACTTCTCCCTTTACTCTCTCATTTTCTGTTTTTCCTTAACGTTTCATAGTTTCTTCCTGCGACGCCTGCTCTTCTACTGCTTTCTGTGGAAAAGGAGTGATTCTGGGTTTCTCCTTCTGTCTTCTTCCGGCGAATTTTTTCCATTCGAAGGGTGGCTCTATCGCTTCTTGCTCTTCAGCTTTCTTTTGAGGTTTTCTTCTATTTTCCAGGTTCAATTTTTCCTCCTCTGTCATTTTTATGCCTGTTTTGAGAAAGTTTTTATCTTAGTTGGGAAAAGTTTGGATCTTTCTACTTTCTGCTGTTTCTGATCACTGTGCATTTCGTAGTTTCTACGTCTTTTGCATGGTCTTTGTTGCTTTTCCTGTTGCTTGATACCTTTAGGGTTTTTGTATGTTGTGAAATGCTTTTGATTTTGAAGCTTTGGGAATGATAATTTTGTTTGATTCTGAAAAAAGGTTGCATCTTTGATGATTTTTGCCTGGTATGTTTGCTGTTGTTTCTTGCTGATAGACTGTAGGAAGATGATTTTCTGTTTTGTTTGTGTTTTGTCTTTCTCCTATGAAAAATGCTTGCTGTTTTGAGGTCTTCTATTCTTGTTTGCGGGATGCCAGGACGTAAGTAGATTTTTCTTGATACCTCACCTTATTACTGCCTCCAAAGGATGCCCCAGGAATTTTAGTTTGAGTCTTGGGGCTTCCTTTTTCTGTGTATTCGCCCACCGAGATATTTTTGAGTAATCCGTTCTTCTTTTCTTTTGTAGGGTTTAGTTGGCCTCATGTCTTCCCGAAATTACATTGTAGAGATGCCTTCCCGGGTTCTTGAGGGTATAGCCGATTGGGTGGACTCGATGGTTCTTATGTGTGTCTCTCTAGTTGATTCTGAATTTTGTGCACAGCTTAGACAGTTTCATAGTGTTTGTAGTAATTCCAGTGATGAGAAAAACTATGAGCTTGTCCCTCCCTCTTCTGATGAAAGAGTCTACTTTTCTACTCGGGTTGTTGATGATCGCCCCTTCTTTTATGTTTATGATTTTTTCTTCGGTCCGCTGGGTATCACCCTTCCTTTTACTCCATTTGAAACCGATCTGTTATGGTCCTATAATGTTGCCCCCTCTCAACTTCACCCCAATTCCTGGGGTTTCATAAAAATTTTCCAATTGTTGTGCAATGATTTTGGTATTCCTGCTTCCCAATCTCTCTTTTTCTATCTGTTTGTCTTGACTAAGCCCGGTGTGGTAAAAAAGAAGTCAGCTTGGGTCTCCTTCCGTTCCACCCAGGGAAAGAAGGTCTTTTCCATGTTTGACGAGTCGTTCCATGATTTTAAAAACTACTTTTTTAAAGTCCGATCTATTGAAGGAGCTCGCCCCTTTTTTCTGGATGAAAATGACGAACCTGCTTTTCCCTTGGAATGGCAAAAAGATGTGAGGGTCTCTAGATATGCGTGGGAAATGCTGGATGAGGATGAACGAGCCTTCGTGACTGTCTTGGAAGATCGCTGGGGTCATCCTCCCCATCTCGACACAAAGAAATTTCTAACCAATCCTTCTCTTCTTCAAACTGAACTGGGTATCTTGTGTTTATCTGTTTATGTTGCTTGTAGCTGTCTTTCCGACTTATCCGACTTGTAGCTTGACTTCTATTTATTTGCAGAGGCAATAAAGAATAATGAAGCTATGAAAGCTTTTAAGAGGGCGCAGAGGGCGACTGCTGCTAGGAATATTGCGGCGAAGGCGGCTGGGGAGGGGTCCTCCCAAATGCGCGAGAAGCCATCAGTGCCGAGTTCTCCTGGGGTGAAGAAGATGGTCCCTACACCCCGAGTCCGTTTGGTGGATCCTCACCTTACTTCTGCCGCTCCATCTGTTGCTCCTCCCAATAAAAAACAAAAAATAGCCGAGCCCTTTGACCTTGATGCTCCTGATTTCAATGCCATTGAGTTTGTGGATCAGCAAATCGGTCCCTATGGCTCCCTCTCTACGGATGATGTGTCCATCCTCCATCACTTAGAATTTATGACCCGAAATCACGTAAAGATGGCGTATATGGCGGCCGCCATATATCGGACTGCTCAGAATCTCCCTCTCCATGCCACTAAAGCTTTTATGGAGGAGGCAAAACAAGAGTTTGATCGGATGAGGGAGTTGAAGGAGGAACTTGAGGTAAAGGTAGCCAAGCTGGAGAAGGACTTAGAGAACGAGAAGGCGAGTTCTCAATCACTGGCAGCTTCTTTGAGGTTGGCTGAGGACACAGCCATGATGCACAAGGATAGTTACGTTACATCCTATCGGGAGATGTTGCGTCTGAGGGGGGAGCTCGACAATGTCCGGGAAGATTATTCTGACCTCCAAAGTCATCTCGTTGGCAGTGTGACTGCTGCTTACGAGAACTTGAAGGAGCAAGTTCGGGTTATTACTCCCGAAGCCGATCTCACTCCCTTTAGCTTGGACAACATTGTCAGGGATGGCAAGATTGTCCCTGATGATAGGGATGATGATGATGAGGTCGATCCCCTCCCTGTGTCTTCTGCCAAGGCGTCAGCGCCTACTGTTCCTCCTGCCAAGGTCGACCCTCCCGCTTCTGATCCTGACTGTCAGATTTTAAATGACCTTTGTCAGGTCTCTTTCAGGGATTACTTTTATAACCTTTTTATTTTGTAGGAGATCGACTTCGTTAGGTCGATCTCTTTTTAGGTTATTTTTGTAATCCTCTTTCTTGGACCTTTGTCAGGTCTCTTTCAAGGATTACTTTTATAACTTTTCGTTGTAGGAGACCGACTTCTTTGTGTCGATCTCTTCTAAGTTACTTCGTAATCCTCTTTCTTGGACCTTGGTCAGGTCTCTTTCAGGGATTACTTTTGTAACTTTTCGTTGTAGGAGACCGACTTCGTTAGGTGGATTTCTTTTTAGGTTATTTTTGTAATCCTCTTTCATGGACCTTTATCAGGTCTCTTTCAGGGATTACTTTTATAACCCTTTTTATTTTGGGCTGACTTTGTTAGGTCGAGCCCTTCTAAGTTAAAGTAATCCTCTTTAATAGGGTTGGCCAGACCTCTTTCCAGGGTTTACTTATAACTTGGGTTGACTTGGTCCGACTTCTGGATGTCGGCCAGTCTTTAAGTTATTATTTTAGCTATCCGTAAGACCTCGTCAGGTTCTTTTTTGGATTGCTTTCGATAACTTCTTACATTATTCTGTGTTCATTTTTGCCGATTTGTAGAAAGTGGTTGGCATCTTTAGATCGTCCTTTGGGTGAATCGCGCTTTCACCTTTATCGGACGGTTTGTCTTTATCGTGGTCGTGCAGTGAAATTGTTTTTCACTTTCTGCCGACCTGTCGCTTTATAATCGGACGATGAATTCTTCAGATTAATGCGTCTTGAATTCTTGTAAAAATATCTAAATAAACTTTATTCGAAGTAAAAGTGCAAAATATATACATGTGGGAATTTTTTCATCCCTTCAGGTCGGATAGTGTCTGGGTCTTAACTTGGTGCCTCATTAAAAAACCTTTTCAGGAAAAAGAGTGCATCCAATAATGAGATCTGTTACCTTGCTAACTGTAGTACCTTCTAAGGTTGCAAGCATGCCATGACCTGGGAAGCTCTCGTCCGTTGAGTTCGGACAGTCTATAATAGCCCTTCCCGAGTACTTCTACAACTCGGTAGGGTCCTTTCCAGTTTGCTGCCAATTTTCCTTCTCCTGGTCGAGTTGTTCCGATATCATTTCGGATTAAGATGAGATCATTCTCTACGAAACTTCTCGGCACTACCCTTTGATTATATCTGGAAGCCATCCGTCGTTTTAGTGCTTCTTCCCTGATCCGGGCTCTTTCTTGAATTTTAGGTAGTAGGTCGAGTTCTTCCCTCTGAATTTGGGAGTTGGCTTCTTCATTGTAGTGGACCACTCTGGATGACCCTTCCTCGATCTCTACTGGGATCATTGCCTCCACTCCATATGCTAGTCGAAATGGTGATTCATTTGTGGTGGAGTGTGGCGTTGTTCGATATGCCCATAGGACTTGTGGAAGTTCTTCGGCCCAAGCTCCCTTTGATCTTGTAGTCTCCGTTTCAACCCAGCCAATATGACTTTGTTGGCGGCTTCGGCCTGTCCATTGGCTTGAGGGTGTTCGACGGAGGTGAACTGGTGCTTTATATTTAAGTCGGCTACTAGTCTCCTAAAGCCTGTGTCTGTGAATTGGGTGCCATTCTCCGTGGTGATGGAGTGTGGAACCCCAAACCTTGTGACAATGTTTCTATATAGGAATTTCCGGCTTCTTTGAGCGGTGGCGTTGGCTAGGGGCTCTGCCTCAATCCATTTTGTGAAATAGTCTACCCCTACTATGAGAAATTTAACTTGTCCTGACCCCTGGGGGAAGGGGCCAAGAAGGTCGAGCCCCCACCTTGCAAACGGCCAAGGGGAAGTTACACTGATGAGCTCTTCTGGTGGGGAGATGTGAAAGTTGGCATGTTTCTGACATGGTGAGCATGTCTTTAAAAATTCTGTAGCTTCTTTTTGTAGAGTTGGCCAATAAAACCCCTCCCGGAGCACTTTTTTGGCTAGAGCTCGTGCTCCGAGGTGATTGCCACAAATGCCGCCGTGTACTTCTTCTAACACTTCCTTTGTGTGGGAGGTCGGTACGCATTTCAGTAATGGTACTGAGATCCCCCTTTTGTAGAGGATGTTGTTTATAATGGGGTAGTACTGTGCCTCCCTTTTTAGCCTTTTTGCCTCTTTTTCTTCTGTGGGGAGTGTTCCTGCTCTGAGGTAGTTAATTATGGGAGTCATCCATTCTTGGTCCTGGTTTGTCATGGCTAGGACTTTTTCCTCTTCCGAGATTGACGGGTTCTGTAACATTTCCTGGATGAGGCTTCTATTGTTGCCCCCTGGTTTGGTGCTGGCTAGTGATGAGCGGATATTTTATACGCTTTTTGGGGATAATTTCATATAGTTTTGAGTTTGTTCTAGTTAGTTTTTAGTTTATTTCCAGTAGTTTTTAGGAAAAATTCATATTTCTGGACTTTACTATGAGTTGTGTGTTTTTCTATAATTTCAGGTATTTTTCTGGCTGAAATTGAAGGAGCTGAGCAAAAATCTGATTCAGGCTGAAAAAGGACTGCTGATGCTGTTGGATTCTGACCTCCCTGTACTCAAATTGGATTTTCTGGAGCTACATAACTCGAAATGGCATGCTTCCAATTGCATTGGAAAGTAGACATCCAGGGCTTTCCAGCAATATATAATAGTCCATACTTTGCACAAGGATAGACGACATAAACTGGCGTTCAACGCCAGTTCTCTGAAACTCCAACATATTCTCCATTACTGCACAACAAGTAATTTTTAATTTATGCTCTACTGGTTACTCACAATTCAATTGATAAACATAATTGACTTCCTGACTAAGATTTACAAGATAACCATAGATTGCTTCAAACCAACAATCGCCGTGGGATTCGACCCTTACTCACGTAAGGTATTACTTGGATGACCCAGTGCACTTGCTGGTTAGTGGTACGCGTTGTGAAAAGTGTGATTCGCAATTCGTGCACCAGCTAGTTTCGAGAGTGCGTCATCTCGGGCATTTTGTTCTCGGGGTATGTGGTATATCTTATATTCCCCGATTTGTCCGAGTTGTTGCTTGGTCTTATCTAAATACCTTTTCATGGTGGGATCTTTGGCTTGGTAGCTCCCTGTTATTTGTGATGTGACAACTTGTGAATCGCTGTAGATGTTGAGTTTCCGAGCTCCAACCTCTTCAGCCAGCTTCAAACCAGCTAGCAGTGCTTCGTATTCTGCTTGGTTATTCGAAGCCGGGAACCCGAACTTGAGGGAGAGCTCAACTTGGGTTCTCTGGTTGCTTTCTATTATCACTCCTGCACCGCTTCTAGTTTTATTTGAAGAACCGTCCACATAGAGATTCCACTCTGTGAGGGTTTCCAGGGTATCTGTGAATTCTGCGATAAAATCGGCCAGATATTGTGGCTTAATGGCCGTCCGAGCTTCATATTGGAGGTCGAACTCTGACAATTCGACTGCCCATTGTAGAATTCTACCTGCTAAATCTGTTTTCTGCAATATTCCTTTCAAGGGCTGGTTGGTGCGAACTTTGATGGTGTGGGCCTGGAAGTAAGGGCGGAGTCATCTAGATATTAGAATGAGAGTATATGCAAATTTTTCTATTTTCTGGTAGTTCAGCTCGGATCCCTGTAGTGCTTTACTAATGAAGTAGACGGGTTGTTGTCCGTCTTCGTCTTCTCTGACTAGTGCTGACGCTACTGCCCGGCTTCCTACTGCGAGATATAATATGAGTGGTTCTCCTTTTTATGGTCGGGAGAGGATAGGTGGCTGTCCTAAGAACTTTTTAAAGTCTTAGAAGGCTTGCTCACATTCTGTCATCCACTCGAACTGCCTTCCATTTCTTAAAGTAGCATAGAATGGGATAGATCTTATCGCGGCTCCTGCTAAGAATCGGGATAGGGCTGCCAATCTCCTGTTGAGTTGCTGCACTTCTTTGACACAGGTTGGGCTCTTCATGTTGAGTATGGCCTGACAATTGTCCGGATTTGCTTCAATTCCTCTTTGTGTGAGCATGAAACCTAAGAATTTGCCTGCTTCTACCGCAAAGGTGCATTTTGCTGGATTGAGTCGCATGTCATGCTTCCTTATGGTGTCGAATACTTGGGCCAGGTCGGACAATAATGTCTCTTCACTTTGTGTTTTTATTAACATGTCGTCGACGTAGACTTCCATGATCTTTCCGATGTGATCCGAGAAGACTTTATTTATTAGCCTTTGATAAGTAGCTCCCGCGTTCTTGAGACCGAAAGGCATCACAATGTAGCAGTAGTTTGCTTTCGGTGTTAGGAACGAGGTCTTTTCTTGATCTGGCGGATACATGGGGATCTGATTGTATCCCGAGTATGCATCCATAAACGAGAGATATTTATATTCGGAGGAAGCGTCTACCAGAGCGTCGATATTTGGGAGTGGGTAAGGGTCCTTTGGACAAGCCTTGTTGAGATCGGTGTAATCGGTGCACATTCACCACTTCCCATTTGATTTTTTCACCAAGACAACGTTGGCTAGCCATAGTGGGTATTTGACTTCTCTTATGAATCCTGCTTCCAGTAGTGCCTGTACTTGTTCTTCCACAGCCTGGGATCGTTCTGGCCTAAGTTTTCTTCGTCTCTGCTGTACCGGTCGAGATCTTGGATAGACCGCCAACTTATGACACATCAGCTTAGGATCTATGCCAGGCATATCTGCGGCTTTCCTTGCAAAGAGATCGACATTATCTCGCAGGAACTGTATTAGTAATTCCTTTGAGTCTCCTTTTAGGATTGTGCCGATATTGGTTATTTTTTCCGAGGTGTCCCCGATCTGAATCTTTTCTATCTCGCCCTCTGGCTGGGGACGAAGTTCTTCTCGTCGTTGAACTCCGCCCAGCTCAATTGTGTGGAACTCTTCTCCTTTGCCTCTGAAGTTTAGGCTTTCGTTGTAACAGCGACGTGCCATTTTTTGATCTGCTTTTATCGTGGCTATCCCATTTGGTGTTTGGAATTTCATACATAGGTGTGGGGTCGAAACTATCGCACCGAGTTCGTTGAGTGTTGTCCGACCTATGAGAGCATTGTAAGCTGAACTTACGTCGACCACAATGTAATCTATTTTGAGGGTCCTGGATTGGTTCCCTTTTCCGAAGGTTGTGTGTAGTGGTATGTATCCTAGTGGTCGAACCGTGGTGTCTCTTAGTCCAAACAAACTGTTTGGATATGCTTGAAGTTCTTTTTCCTCCAAGCCGAGTTTATCAAAGGCTATTTTGAATAAGATGTCGGCAGAACTCCCTTGGTCTATTAAGGTGCGGTGTAGGTTGGCGTTTGCTAATATGATGGTGATGACCATGGGATCGTCGTGTCCTGCAATGATGCCGGATGCGTCCTCTTTAGTGAATGTTATTGCTGGGATGTTGAGTGCTTCCTCCTTTCCTTCGACATGATATACTTCTTTGAGATATCTTTTGTGAGAGGATTTGGAGATCCCACCTGCTGTGAATCCGCCATGTATCATGTGGACATGTCTTTCTGGTGTCCGAGGTGATCGTTCTGTTCGTTCAGTATCCTCATCTCTTTGTCTCTTTCTTTGATCATCATCTCGGGTGGCCAGGAATCGATCTAACTTTCCTTCTCTCACTAATTTTTCTATGATATTTTTTAAGTCGAAACATTCGTTTGTGGAGTGTCCTCGGACTCGGTGGTATTCGCAATATTCTTTCCGATTTCCTCCTCCCTTTTTGCCTTTGAATGGCCATGCTGGGGGGTTTTTTTCTGTATGGCATACTTCTTTGTATATCTCGACCAGGGATGCCCTGAGAGGAGTGTAATTATGGTACTTTTTGATTTTCTCCCCTTGTCGATCTTCTTTCCTCTTGGATTCCTTGTCTCTGTCTCGGTAGGGGGCCCCCGATTTTGAGGTCTCTCCTAACCGAGCGTTTTCTTCCATATTGATGTATTTTTCTGCTCGTTCCTGCACTTCATCCAAGGAGGTCAGGTACTTTTTTGATATAAATTGGCTGAAGGGTCCTTCTCGTAGGCCGTTGATGAGTCCCATGATGGCGACCTCTGTGGGTAAACTTTGTATGTCCATGCATGTTTTGTTGAATCTCTCCATATAGTTGCGGAGGCTCTCCCGATCTCCTTGTTTGATCCCTAGTAAACTGGGGGCGTGCTTGGCTTTATCTTTCTGAATGGAGAATCTGGCTAGGAATTTTTTAGCTAGGTCGTCAAAGCTTGAGATGGGCCTTGGGGGTAGATTGTCGAACCATCGAATGGCTGTCTTTGTGAGAGTTGTTGGGAAGGCTTTGCAGCGAATAGCATCTGGGGCGTCAGTGAGGTATATTCTGCTTCTGAAGTTACTGAGGTGGTGGTTGGGATCCGTGGTGCCATCATACAGGGTCATATCTGGGAGTTTGAAGTCTTTTGGAATTTTGGTTTTCATGATTTCCCTGGTGAACGGGTCTTGCTCTTTGCGTGAGTTTTCTTCAAGATTGGCCCGGGGAGCTTTTAATTTGAGATCGGTTTCTAATTGCTGTAGTTTTTCTTCCAACTCCCGACGTCGCCGCATCTCTCTTTGTAGATCCCTTCCAATTTCCCGTTGTTGTTGATTTTCTTTTTCCAGTTGTTTTAGGCGATCTAGGAGCGCTTCTATTGCCCCTGAATTTAGTGAGTCGTTGTCTTTGTTGATCTCTGGAGTGTCTTGTAGTGTGACATCCTCATTCTTGTGTGGCGTTCTCTCTTCCAGACCTGAATCGTGGTCGTTGTTATGGTTGTCCGCCATGGTGATGGGTTGACTTCCAGGTTCCCCGGCAACGGCGCCAATGTTCCGAGGGTTACCTGAAACTGGAAGTCGATCTCGGACGAGATCTTCCGTACTGGTCGGAGATAACGTGTCCGGCTGGCCGATGACGGCCTGAGCTGTTGTATTCGACTTGTTGGACTTGCTGCACTGCTGATCCTTGGCCACCGGAGGGTGGGGGGGTACCTGCAAGAGACTTTGATGCTTAAGTTAGCACGGGTATTAAGCAGGTTTTTACATAGAATCAGAGTATGAGTTATACCTGGGTGCTCCAGTGTATTTATAATGGTGTGATAGTGACTTTTTAGATAAGATAAGTTAGTTATCTTTATCTTATCTTTATCTTTTGAGTTGAGGTCAGCTTATCTTCAAGGGAACCGCCTTTATCTCTATAGGCTCGTATGGCCTGTGGATTTGGGTCGTGTTCCTCTATTTGGGCCCTTTATCGGATTCTCATGTTGATTTGGCCAACCTCCTTGAGAAGAGGTCGGGTAGCCTGACCTGAAGAGGTCGGTCGCTTTGTCGCCAGTCATCCCAGGTCGGGTAGCTCGACCCAGGGTATGAACACATGGTAAGATAATTCTTTGGGTTCGGGTTCTTACTTTGATCATGGTTCCTAGTGATCCATGCATTAGCATAGAACTCTTGAACCATTAGAATTCCGACTTGTTGGATGGGGTTTGTTAGAACTTCCCAACCTCTTCTTTGGATTTCATGTCGGATTTCCAGATACTCATTTCTCTTGAGTTTGAAAGGGACCTCGGGGATCACCTTCTTCTTTGGAGATGAATCTTTCCATCTCTCATGACTCGGAGGTGGAAGCTTTTGTCTTCCCTTTCCCTTTTCTAGAGGATTCTCCGGTCTTAGGTGCCATCAATGGTAATGGAAAAACAAAAAGCTTATGCTTTTACCACATCAAACTTAGAATATTGCTCGCCCTCGAGCAAGAGAAGAAATAAGAGATGAAGAAGAAGAAGAAATGGAGGAGAGAGAGAGAGGTTGTGTTTCGGCCAAGAAGAGGAAGAGAGGATTGTGTTGTGTGAAAATGAAGAAGAATAGAGAGGTTTATATAGTGGAGGGAGAGGGGTTAAGGTTCGGCCATATGGGGAGGGTTTGGGTGGGAAAGTGATTTTGAATTTTGAAGGTAGGTGGGGTTTATGAGGTAGGTTTATGGGGAAGAGTGGGTGGATGTGAGTGGTGAATGGGTGATAGGGAAGAGAGCTTGAGATGATTGGTGAAGGGTTTTGGGGAAGGGTGTTTATTGGGAAGAGAGGATGAACATTGAGAAGAGGGAAGAGTATGAGTGGAGGTAGGTGGGGATCCTGTGGGGTCCACAGATCCTGAGGTGTCAAGGATTTGCATCCCTGCACCAATTAGGCATGTAAAACACCTTTGCATGCAATTCTGGCGTTTAAACACCGAATTGATGCTTGTTTTGGGCGTTCAGCGCCCAAATGCAGCATGTTTCTGGCGTTGAACGCCAGTTCTATGCTTGTTTCTGGCGTTCAGCGCCAGCTTTCCTCAGTATGCATTCCTGGCGTCTGAACGCCAGGATGCTGCTTGTTTTGGGCGTTCAACGCCAGATCCATGCTCTGTTCTGGCGTTGAACGCCAGCCAGATGCTCCTTACTGGTGTTTAAACGCCAGTAAGTCCTTCCTCCAGGGTGTGATTTTTCTTCTGCTGTTTTTGATTCTGTTTTTGATTTTTCTATTTATTTTGTGACTCCACATGATCATGAACCTAATAAAACATGAAAGAACAATAAAATAAAAATAAAAATAGATAAATAAAAATTGGGTTGCCTCCCAATAAGCGCTTCTTTAATGTCAATAGCTTGACAGTGGGCTCTCATGGAGCCGCACAGGTGATCAGGTCAATTTTATAGACTTCCCAACACCAAACTTAGAATTTGGATATGGGAGTTCAACACCAAACTTGGAGTTTGGCTGAGGCCTCCCAACACCAAACTTAGAGTTTGACTGTGGGGGCTTTAGTTGACTCTGTACTGAGAGAAGCTTTTCATGCTTCCTCTCCATTGTTACAAAAGGAGATTCTTGAGTTTTAAACACAAGGTTGTCCTCATTCAGTTGAAGGATCAATTCTCCTCTGTCTACATCAATCACAGCTCTTGCTGTGGCTAGGAAGGGTCTTACAAGGATGATGGATTCATCCTCTTCCTTCCCAGTGTCTAGGATTATGAAATCAACAGGGATGTAAAGGCCTTCAGCCTTTACTAACACGTCCTCTACCTGACCATAAGCCTCTTTTCTTGAATTGTCTGCCATCTCTAATGAGATTCTAGCAGCTTGCACCTCAAAGATTCCCAGTTTCTCCATTACAGAGAGTGGCATGAGGTTTATTCCTGACCCAAAGTCACATAGAGCCTTCTCAAAGGTCATGGTGCCTATGGTACAAGGTATTAGGAACTTTCTAGGATCCTGTTTCTTCTGAGGCAATCTCAGTTGATCCAATGCATTTAGTTCATTGGTGAACAGGGGAGGTTCATCTCCCCAAGTCTCTTTACCAAATAAATTGGCATTCAGCTTCATGATTACACCAAGAAACTTGGCAACTTGCTCTTTAGTAACACCCTCATTCTCTTCAGAAGAGGAATACTCATCAGAGCTCATGAAGGGCATAAGAAGGTTTAATGGAATCTCTATGGTCTCTAGATGAGCCTCAGAGTCCTTTGGTTCCTCAAAGGGAAACTCCTTGTTGATCACTGGACGTCCCAGGAGGTCTTCCTCCTTGGGATTCACGTCCTCCCCTTCCTTCTTGGATTCGGCCATGATGGTTATATCAATGGCCTTGCACTCTCCTTTTGGATTTTCTTCTGTATTGCTTGGGAGAGAACTAGGAGGGGTTTCAGTGATCTTCTTACTCAGCTGGCCCACTTGTGCCTCCAAATTTCTAATGGAGGACCTTGTTTCATTCATGAAACTCATAGTGGCCTTAAATAGATCAGAGACTAAGTTTGCTAAATTAGAGGTATTTTGTTCAGAGTTCTCTGTCTGTTGCTGAGTGGATGATGGAAAAGGCTTGCTATTGCTAAACCTGTTTCTTCCACCATTATTAAAGCTTTATTGAGGCTTTTGTTGATCCTTCCATAAGAGATTTGGGTGATTTCTCCATGAGGGATTATAGGTGTTTCCATAGGGTTCACCCATGTAATTCACCTCTGCAATTGCAGGATTCTCGGCTGCCATCTCCTCTTCCTGTTCGAAAATTCCTGTAAGGTTGTCTCTAGATTATTGTATTTTAGCTTCTCTTAGTTTCCTTTTCAGAGTTCTTTCAGGTTCTGGATCTGCTTCAACAAGAATGTTCTTGTCCTTGCTCCTGCTCATATGACAAAGAAGGGAATAACACAGAAAATATGAAATCCTCTATGTCACAGTATAGAGATTCCTTTGGGTGAGTAGAAGAAGAAAAGAATGTAATGTAAGGAAAGAGAATGGGGGAAAGTCCAAACACAAGGGTGAGGAGAGCAGAGATATGAGATGAAGAGAAGTGTTAGTAAGTAATTAAATAAATAGAAGAAGATGAAAAAGAGGGAGGTATTTTCGAAAATTAGAGAGGGATAGTTAGTTAGGTAGTTTTGAAAGAGATAAGAAACAAACAAAAAGTTAATTAGTTAGTTGAAACAAATTTTGAAAATTAATTTTTAAAAGATAAGAAGATAAAAAGTTAGAAAAGGTATTTGAAAAAGATAAGATAAAAAAAAGATATTTTTGAAAAGATATGATTGAAATTAGTTTTGAAAAAGATTTTATTTTTAAAATCACAATTAATGACTTGATTCACAAGAAATCACAAGATATGATTCTAGAACTTAAAGTTTGAATCTTTCTTAACAAGTAAGTAACAAACTTGAAATTTTTGAATCAAAACATTAATTGTTGATGATATTTTCGAAAATATGATGTAAAATTAAGAAAAATGAAAAAGATTTGATTTTTGAAAAAGATTTTGAAAAAGATTTTGAAAAAGATAAGATTTTTAAATTGAAAATTTGATTTGACTCCTAAGAAACAATTGAATTTTAAAAATTTTTAAAAAAGTCAATTCAAATTTTCGAAATTTATGAGAGAAAAAAGGAAAGATATTTTTTTTGATTTTTGAATTTTTAATGATGAAAGAGAAAAACAAAAAAAAATGACTTACAACATGAAAATTATGAATCAAAACACATGATGCATGCAAGAACACTATGAATGTCAAGATGAACACCAAGAACACTTTGAATGTCAAGATGAACATCAAGAACTTATTTTTGAAAAATTTTCAAGAAAAGAAAACATGCAAGACACCAAACTTAGAAATTTTTCATGCATAGACACTATGAATGCAAGAATGCATATGAAAAACAAGAAAAGACACAAAACACGAAAATATGAAGATCAAACAAGAAGACTGGCCAAGAACAACTTGAAGATCATGAAGAACACTATGAATGCATGAATTTTCGAAAAATGCAAAATTTTTTTTAGAAAAAAAAATGCAATTGACACCAAACTTAAAAATTGACTCAAGACTCGAACAAGAAACACAAAATATTTTTTATTTTTATGATTTTATAAAATTTTTTTTATTTTTTCAAAAATTAATGTGAAAAAGAAAAATAAAGATTCCAAAATTTTTAATATGAATTCCAGGAATCTTGCACTCTCAGTCTAAAGCTTCAGCCTAGGAATTAGACATGGCTCACTAGCCAGCTAAGCTTTAGTATGCTATTACATGTATTGAAGTGATTAGTTGAAGCCTCAGTCTAAAAGAATTTAGACATGGCTTTACAGCCAGCCAGGATTCAACAAATCATCATGAAACACTAGAATTTATTCTTAAAAATTCTGAAGAAAAATATATTTTTGAAAAGATTTATTTATTTTTTTTGAATATTAATTGGGAAAAACGAAAAAGAAGAAAATATTTTTGAAAAATTTTTGAAAACTTTTTGAAAATAAAATAAGAAGAAAATAACCCAATCTGAGCAACACGATGAATCGTCAGTTGTCCAAACTAGAACAATCCCCAGCAACGGCACCAAAAACTTGGTATGCGAAATTGTTACTCAGGTTGTAAAATTTGTTGTTCGTTCTCTCCCTGGCAATGGCGCCAACAAACTGGTGCACAATACCATGGTCCAAACATAACTTCACAACTTCGCACAACTAACCAGCAAGTGCACTGGGTCGTCCAAGTAATAAAACCTTACGTGAGTAAGGATCGATCCCACGGAGATTGTTGGTATAAAGCAAGCTATGGTCATCTTGTAAATCTCAGTCAGGCGGATATCAAATGGTTATGGAGTTTTCGAATAATAATAATAAATAAACAGAAAATAAAGATAGAAATACTTATGTAAATCATTGGTGAGAATTTCAGATAAGCGTATAGAGATGCTTTCGTTCCTCTGAACCTCTGTTTTCCTACTGTCTTCATCCAATCATTCCTACTCCTTTCCATGGCAAGCTTTATATAGGGCATCACCGTTGTCAATGGCTACATCCCATCCTCTCTGTGAAAAAGGTCCAAATGCTCTGTCACGGCACGGCTAATCATCTGGAGGTTCTCGATCATACTGGAATAGGATTCACCCTCCTATTGCGTCTGTCACTACGCCCAACACTCACGAGTTTGAAGTTTGTCACAGCCATCCCTTCCCAGATCCTACTCGGAATACCACAGACAAGGTTTAGACTTTCCAGATCTCAGGAATGGCCATCCATGG
Organism: Arachis ipaensis; assembly: GCF_000816755.2. Taxonomy (NCBI): domain Eukaryota; kingdom Viridiplantae; phylum Streptophyta; class Magnoliopsida; order Fabales; family Fabaceae; genus Arachis; species Arachis ipaensis. The sequence goes on from NC_029794.2 coordinate 99,871,492, forward strand.
GTTCAAACTTATACCATGAAGATACTAATAACTCGGACTCGGTCCCCTGTATTAGATATCTAAGAGATATTCATTCTAGCTTATTTGCATGTAGAACGGAAGTGTTTGTCAGGCACGCGTTCATAAGTGAGAATGATGACAAGCGTCACATAATCATCACATTCATCATGTTCTTGGGTGTGAATGGATATCTTAGAAGCGGAATAAGTTGAATTGAATAGAAAACCGTAGTACTTTGCATTAAATCATGAGGAACAGCAGAGATCCACACCTTAATCTATGGAGTGCAGAAACTCTACCATTGTAAATACATAAGTAATGAAGATTCATGCATGGCCGAATGGCCAGCCCCCAAACGTGATCAATAGATCAAAAGATAATCCAAAGATCATAAGATGTCTAATACAATAGTAAAAAGTCCTATTTATACTAAACTAGCTACTAGGGTTTACAGAAGTAAGTAATTGATGCATAAATCCACTTCTGGGGCCCACTTGGTGTGTGCTTGGGCTGAGCTTGAAGTTTACACGCGCAGGGGCTTCTTTTGGAGTTGAACGCCAAGTTGTAACGTGTTTTTGGCGTTCAACTCTGGTTCATGACGTGTTTCTGGCGTTTAACTCCTGACTGCAGCGTAGAACTGGCGTTCAACGCCATTTTTCGTCATCTAAACTCGGCCAAAGTATGGACTATTATATATTGCTGGAAAGCCATGGATGTCTACTTTCCAACGCAATTGGAAGCGCGCCATTTTGAGTTCTGTAGCTCTAGAAAATCTACTTTGAGTGCAGGGAGGTCAGAATCCAACAGCATCAGCAGTCCTGCTTCTACCTCTGAATCTGATTTTTGCTCAAGTCCCTCAATTTCAGCCAGAAAATACCTGAAATCACAGAAAAACATACAAACTCATAGTAAAGTCCAGAAATGTGAATTTAACATAAAAACTAATAAAAACATCCCTAAAAGTAACTAGATCCTACTAAAAATATACTAAAAACAATGCCAAAAAGCGTATAAAGTATCCGCTCATCAGTGGGTAAAGATTTGATAAAACCACACAATTAAACACAATATAAACCATAAAATAGTGGTTTATCAGTACACTCAGCACGTTCCTGAAGTACAGTCAGTGGAGATAGTGACTCATATGGTGGAGGTAGATGCTCAGAATTGGTGGCAAGAATTGTGTCATACCTTGCAGGTGGAGTTAACGGATGTCCCTTGGAATAGATTCAAGATAGAGTTTTACGGTAAATATTTCTTTCATGCATTTCACACCACAAAGGAATTGGAGTTAATGCAGCTGAAGCAAAAGGATATGTCCGTTGTTGATTATACCCGTGAATTCGATAATCTATGCCGTTTCTCAAAAACTTGACAAGGAAATCCAGCCGATTGTGAGGAATGAAAGTGTGCTCAATATGAAAAAGGACTAAGGAGGGATATCTTTAATTACGTGTATCCACAAAAGCTAACAAATTTCACTGAGTTGGTTAAGAAGAGCCAGCTCGCAGAGGATTGCTCCATGGAGTGGACACTGCTACAAGAAGGCTTTGGTGAGACTACTCCAGAGGAGCCGCGCAGGTACAGACTGGGAATGTGCTTTCGATGTGGAGCATCGGGACACATGTCTAGAGATTGTTCGCGTGGGAGAGCCGCAGATGCGAGTTGGCCACGACAGGATCGAGGTAAGTATGATACAGAATGCGTAGGACAGATTTGTTCTGTGTAGAGCTAGGACCCCGCTTTCGTTTAGGTTACGTAATCGGATATGGAAGTTTAGGACTGGAAAGACTGGACGTAATTTTGGACTTGGATACGGACTAGGAATTTAGACCGATAGAAATATCTCTTTGATAACCAGCTAGGTGTCGAGAGAAAAACTAAGTTGTGATAAATTTAGTGTCAGAGGCTGAACCAGTTTCGATTGTATTACAAAAGGTGACACCATTAGAATCGGCAGAACTTAGGAGCTAGATGAAGCGAGTATTAGGGAATGTAAACCCATCGTTCTATTACCAGCCTGCCTTATAACCTTTCTGCATCGAGTCTATCTTGTATCTTTCGCTTTGCATAGAATTTTAAGCCATATCCTGGATTTGCAAACTAAGCGTGTCAAATCTTTCTGTTTTTCTTTGATATGTTTAAGAAGGGAAGTTACGTTAGTATGAATCTTTTCCATTTTATATCAATTTTCGAGGGCGAAAACTTTTATAGTTAAAGTTAGATTCAGAACTAGAATACCTTAGATAACTTACCTAACTTTTGGTTTAGTTTATTTTATTTAAGAATGATTTTGAGTGTCGGAGTTCTAGGAATGCCTCTGGCTTTCCCGAGACCTTTTATATTAACTATGTGGGCACCTTTACTATACTGAGAACCTCCGGTTCTCATTCCATACTATGTTGTTGTTTTTCAGATGCAGGTCGAAAGGTATCTCATTAGGCGTCTGGATACCTGAAGCGAAGTGGTTACTGTGTTATTTTGTACCTATGGCTTTCGATTCCTACTTTTATTGTCTTACGTTTTATAGTTATAGTTTGCCTCACACGCAAGTTGTTCTGTTTCCGGAGCGTGGCGCTTTTCATTTTGCGATTTTGTTTTACCCATTTTTCAAGGCTCCTAGTCTATTATATTCTTTCTACTATTATAAGTATGTATTTTAATTTTTAGAAGTCGTAATACCTCGCCACCTCTATTTTACAACTTAAGCGTAAAGTTTTGGGTGGTAGGGTGTTACAAAATTTACTGTGAAGTATCCATCAGAAAATATCCAAAAATTTAATTATAAAAATTTATATCAACCTCAATGCACTACTATTTGAAATCCAAAATTTAAATAACATCTTAAACTATACTCCCATGAGTATATACAAGTACATGCTACTGCATCCCGTTGAACTTCGGATATTTTTCTTGTTGTACAACTTGTTCTCCACAGCACAAACAAATTTGAGAGAAATAAAAAGGACTTTAGCTAATCATAATGTGATATCAAATAGTTTAAAATTTAGTTATTACTAAGTTTTAACAATGTAATAATTAATCTCTTATTATTCATACCTGTAATAGCCACTGATGGCTTCTATATGGTGAGATGGGAGTCACATGGCCATTAATCAATCCTGAATCACCTAGCCCAAACTCTTGCTGCACAAATGCATTTACTTCTATATTTGGTACTTGGTGCACGAATTGTGAATCACACTTTTTACAACTCGTACCACTTACCAGCAAGTGCACTGGGTCGTCCAAGTAATACCTTATGTGAGTAAGGGTCGAATCCCACGGAGATTGTTGGTTTGAAGCAATCTATGGTTATCTTGTAAATCTTAGTCAGGAAGTCAGTTATGTTTATCAGTTGAATTGCGAATAACCAAGAGAGCATAAATTAAAGGTTACTTGTTATGCATTAATGGAGAATATGTTGGAGTTTTGGAGATGCTTTGTCTTCTGAATCTCTGCTTTCCTCTGTCTTCTGATTCACGCATGCACGTCCTCCCATGGCAAGCTGTATGTAGGGGATCACCGTCGTCAATGGCTACATCCCATCCTCTCAGTGAAGAATATGCTCACATGCTCTGTCACAGCACGGCTAATCATCTGTCGGTTCTCGATCATACTGGAATAGAATTCTTCATCCTTTTGCGTCTTTCACTAACGCCCAGCACTCGCGAGTTTGAAGCTCGTCACAGTCATTCGATCATTGAATCCTACTCGGAATACCATAGACAAGGTTTAGACTTTCCGGATTCTCATGGATGCCGCCATCAGTTCTAGCTTATACCACGAAGACTCTAATTAAGAGATCTAAGAGATACTCATTCAATCGGATATAGAACGGAGGTGGTTGTCAGGCACACGTTCATGGGTTGAGGAAGGTGATGAGTGTCACAGATCATCACCTTCATCACAGTTAATCGCGAATGAACATCTTAGGTAGGAACAAGCGTGTTTGAATGGAAAACAGAAATACTTGCATTAATTCATCGAGACACAGCAGAGCTCCTCACCCCCAACAATGGAGTTTAGAGACTCATGCCGTCAAAGAGTACAAAGTTCAGATCTAAAAAATATTATGAGATGCAAAATAAGTCTCTAAAAGTTGTTTAAATACTAAATTAGTAGCCTAGGTTTACAAAAAGTGAGTAGACTATGACAGATGGTGTAGAGATCCACTTCTGGGGCCCACTTGGTGTGTGCTGGGGCTGAGACTTAAGCAATTCACGTGCATAAGGCCATTTTGGGCGTTCAACGCCAGGTTTGGATCCATTTCTGGCGTTGAACTCCAACTTTTAATCCTTTTCTAGCGTTGAACGCCAGAATTGGGCAGAGAACTGGCGTTGAACGCCAGTTTACGTCATCTATCCTTGAGCAAAGTATGGACTATTATATATTTCTGGAAAGCCCTGGATGTCTACTTTCCAAAGCAATTGGAAGCACGCCATTTCGAGTTCTGAAGACTAATGGGTTGAGAAGCAATAATATCTCAGAGTTTTTGAGTGAAGCTCAGATTCTAATTAGATGAGCGGGACTAGCAGCTTTTTGCTTCCGAACAGTTTTGGCATCTCACTTTATCCATTGAAGCTCAAAGTGATTGGCATCTATAAGAACTTAGAATTCAGATAATGTTATTGATTCTATTATTTCAATATGATGATTCTTGAACAAAGCTATTTCATGAGTCTTGGCCGTGGCCCTAAGCACTTTGTTTTCCAGTATTACCCCTGGATACATAAATGCCACAGACACATAATTGGGTGAACCCTTTGGATTGTGACTCAGCTTTGCTAAAGTCCCTAATTAGAGGTGTCCAGAGTTCTTAAGCACACTCTTCTTTCTGCTTTGGACATAGATACTAATTACTACTATATGACTCCTAAGGTGAACTTTTCTAATGACACTATCACAGATTTAAAGCAGAAATTGGAATTTAACACCCTTTATTCTGGGGGAACAGGGGTTCCTCTGATCCTTGGGGTGCTCGGTCCTGCAAGAGATAACTTCTGGCGCTTCAAGTCCCTTAAGTCACGCCCTTGCTCCTCTTGTTCTTTAAACATATAGGTAAGAATTTGACTGTGTTCCTTCTGTTCTTTTATTATTTGCTCCATAGCTTCCCGTATCTTAGTGATGGATGTCTCAAGATACTCCCAATATTCAGATTGAGGGATTTCTGGAAGGAATTCCTGCGTTTTCTTCTTGGTGGGATCCTCCTGCGCTTGTTGTTTTTCCATTGATGCTTTGGTGATTGGCTTCTCAACTGAGATGTACTCAGTTATTCCCATCCTTACTCCAGCATCCTTGAAGAGCAGCAATATCACACTTGGGTAAGCCAACCTGGCTTCTTTAGAATTTTTGTTAGCAATTTTGTAGAGTTCAGTTGAGATTAGCTGATGAACTTCCACTTCTTTTCCCATCATGATGAAATGGATCATCACTGCTCTTTTAACTGTGACTTCAAAACGGTTGCTGGTAGGCAACAGAGAATGCCCAATGAAGTCCAGCCATCCTCTGGCGACTGGTTTGAGATCTTCTCTCTTGAGTTGATTTGGGACACCCTTTGTGTTGGTGGTCCATCTGGCTTCAGGGATACATATGTCCTCTAGAATCTTATCCAGGCCCTTGTCTGTTCTCATCATTCTCCTGTTGAAGGAATCTAGATCATCTTTCAGCTGAGGTAGCTTTAAGATTTCTCTGATCTTGTCAGGGGTGGTATGAACAATCTTTCCTCTAACCATGGTCCGATATTCATAGAAGGCAGTTCCAGATAGTTTTTGCTTGTCAGTCTGCCACATATTAGCATAGAACTCCTGGATCATATTCCTTCCCACCTTCGTTTCAGGATTAGCTAGGACTTCCCAGTTCCTGATTCGAATTTGCTCCTGGATCTCCGGATATTCATCTTCTTTCAGATCGAATCTAACTTCCGGGATCACTGATCTCAGACCCATTATTTTGTTATAATGGTTCGAATGTTCTTTAGATAAGAACTTCCCTTGATTCCAAAGTGGTTTTGGAACGCTCTCTTTCTTGCCTCTTAGAGTGGGTTGTTTTCCTTTGGGGGCCATGATCTTAGTGATCACGGATAAACACACCAAACTTAGAGGTTTGCTTGTCCTCAAGCAAAAGAAAAGAAAGGAGAGGGATAGAAGGAGAGCTAGGTGCAATTGTTGATGGAGGAGGAGGGAGGCCGAACCCAAATTTAAAGGGAGGGA
>NC_029794.2:99877816-99879863 GCF_000816755.2 Arachis ipaensis
GATTAGTTGAAAAGATTTTAGAGTGAAAAAGATAGATTTGTTTTTAGAAAAGATTTGAGAAGAGTTGGATTGAATTTGGAAAGAGGGATTTTTAGAAATTAAGGATTTTAGAAATCAGGGTTCTTAACATGTTCATGTAAGAAATCATGAATTGAAGTAAGAAAATCAAGGTTGGAATGAAAAATTTTGAATAAAAATGAGTTTTGTCTCCTCCCTGCCATCCTGGCGTTTGAAGGCCCAAACATTGCCTGTTTTGGGAGTTCAGCGCCCAATTGCTGCTCTCCTGGGCGTTCAACGCCCAGCTGCTGCCATTACTGGCGTTCAACACCCAGTGGGTGCCCATTTCTGGCGTTGAACGCCCAGATTGCTACCATTACTGGCGTTCAACGCCCAGTGGATGCCCATTTTGGGCGTTGAACGGCCAAAATACACTTTTACTGGCGTTTTCTTGCCACTGAGCTCTTTTTCTCTGTTTTGTGTGCCGAGGTCTTCTGTAAATGATTTCTCACCTTAGTGTCAGTGAACTTTATATAAACAAATAAAAATAAAAATAAAAAAAATAGGGCAAAATGCTTAGAGGATTGTTGCCCCATGGCTGGGTTGCCTCCCAGCAAGCGCTTCTTTATTGTCTTTAGCTGGACCTTGCTGAGCTTTTAATCTAGCTTCAGCCCTTGAATGCTGTTCTGTAAGCCCACAGAGCATCATCCAAGCTCCGTGCCCAATCCTTTCTACGGGTATTTACTGTTCGTTCTAGGATTCTCTTTAATTCTCTGTTAGAGACTTCAGCTTGCCCATTAGTTTGTGGATGATATGGAGTAGCTACCTTGTAGCGAATTTCATACCGAACCATGGCAGAGTAAAGCTGTTTATTGCAGAAGTGAGTGCTCCCATCACTGATTAGTACTCTAGGGACACCAAAGCTGCTAAAGATATGTTTCTGGAGGAACTTCAGCACTGTCTTAGTATCATTGGTGGGTGTGGCAATGGCTTCAACCCATTTTGATACATAGTCAACTGCCACCAGAATATACGTGTTTGAGTATGATGGTGGGAAAGGTCCCATGAAGTCAATTCCCCATACGTCAAACAACTCAATTTCCAAGATTCCTTGTTGAGGCATGGCGTAACCATGAGGCAGATTACCAGTTCTTTGGCAACTGTCACAGTTACGTACAAACTCTCGGGAATCTTTATAGAGTGTGGGCCAATAGAAGCCACATTGGAGGACCTTGGTGGCTGTTCGCTCACCTCCGAAATGGCCTCCATATTGAGATCCATGGCAATTCCACAGGATCCTCTATGCTTCTTCTCTAGGCACACACCTACGGATTATTCTGTCTGCACATCTCTTAAAGAGATAAGGTTCATCCCACAGGTAGTACTTTGCATCAGTAATTAATTTCTTCTTTTGTATCCTGTTGTACTCCTTGGGTATGAACCTTGCAGCTTTATAGTTTGCAATATCGGCAAACCATGGTGTTTCCTGAATGGCAAATAAATGCTCATCCGGAAAAGTTTCAGAGATCTCAAGAGAGAGGAGGGGCGTCCCTTCTACTGGCTCTATCCGGGACAGATGATCAGCCACTTGGTTCTCTGTCTCTTTTCTGTCTCTTATTTCTATATCAAACTCTTGCAAAAGCAACACCCATCTGATGAGCCTGGGTTTTGAATCCTGCTTTGTGAGTAGATATTCAAGAGCAGCATGATCAGTATACACAATCACTTTTGATCCTACTAAGTATGATCTGAACTTGTCAATGGCGTAAACCACTGCAAGTAATTCTTTTTCTGTTGTTGTGTAATTTTTCTGGGCATCATTTAGAACATGACTGGCGTAATAAATGACATGCAGAAGCTTATCATGCCTCTGTCCCAACACTGCACCAATGGCGTAATCACTAGCATCACATATTAGCTCAAATGGTAACGTCCAGTCTGGTGCAGAAATGACTGGTGCTGTGACCAGCTTAGCTTACAACGTTTCAAACGCCTGCAGGCACTCTGTGTCAAACACAAATGGCGTGTCAGCAGCTAGCAGATTGCTTAG
>NC_029794.2:99879934-99912674 GCF_000816755.2 Arachis ipaensis
GATCGCATAAAGCTGTCTTGGTGCAATTACCTTCTAATATGCATGGTATCAGAAAACTCCCAGGGTCTTTAAGCTTTTCAGGAAAGCTCTTCAGAATGACTGCACTGCATTCTTCAGTGAGTAGAACTCTTTCTGTTTCTCTTCAATCCTTTTTATGACCCAAGATCTCTTTCATGAACTTGGCATAAGAAGGTATTTGCTCAAGTGCTTCTGCAAATGGAATCTTTATTTCAAGAGTCCTGAGGTAATCTGCGAAGCGAGCAAACTGCTTATCCTGCTCCTCTTTCCGGAGTTTTTGAGGATAAGGTATCTTGGCTTTATATTCTTCAACCGTAGTTGCTGCAGGTTTATTGCCTACAGAAGTGGTTGAAGAAGCCTTTTTAGAGGGGTTGTTATCAGAATTTGTGTGTGTCTGATCTCTCACTGGCAATTGAGTGCCAGAGTTAGAAGCTGGAGTAAAACTGGACGCCAGCTCCTTGTCTGCTCCTGGCGTTTGAACGCCAGAATTGTGCCCATTTTGGGCGTTCAGCGCCAGATCTTGCCCATTTTGGGCGTTCAACGCCAGATCCTTGCCCATTTCTGGCGTTGAACGCCAAAGATCCACCAGCTGAGTAGTCCAAAGACATCTGAGCTCCTTCTGCAAGCCCATAATAGAAGATGTCTAACTGAACCCACTCTGAAAACATTTCAGATGGGCATTTTTGTTGTATCTCTCTGTATCTCTCCCAGGCATCATAAAGAGATTCATTATCTCCTTGTTTAAAGCCTTGGATGTCCAGCCTTAGCTGTGTCATCCGTTTTGGGGGAAAGTATTAATTCAGGAATTTTTCTGTCAGTTGTTTCCATGTCCTTATGCTGGCCTTAGGTTGGTTATTCAACCACCTCTTAGCTTGATCTTTTACAGCAAATGGAAACAGTAATAGTCTGTAGACATCTTGATCTATTTCTTTATCATGTACTGTGTCAGCAATCTGTAGAAACTGTGCCAGAAACTCTGTAGGTTCTTCCTGTGGAAGACCGGAATACTGGCAACTTTGCTGCACCATGATAATGAGCTGAGGATTCAACTCAAAGCTACTGACTCCAATGGAGGGTATGCAGATACTACTCCCATATGAAGCAGTAGAGGGGTTAGAATATGACCCCAGAGTCCTTCTGGACTGTTCATTTCCGCTTAGGTTCATGATGGAGAAAGGGAGATGATGTAAAATAGAGAAAATATTTTTATTTATTCAATTATTTATTTATTTCGAAAACAAAATAAATCAAAATAAAATAAATAAAAAATGAGTGAAGATTTTCGAAAAACTGAGGAAAGGGAAAGTGGTTAGGAAGTTTTGAAAAGGGTATGATGAGTTTTTGAAAAAGGTTTTAAATTTTGAAATAAAAATCTGAATTTTAGAAATAGATTTCGAAAATTTGCTTTTAAAACAGAGAAAAAAAATATTTTTGAATTTAAAGAGGAGAGAGAAAACAATAAGATAGCACAAGATTTAAAATTTTTAGATCTGATGCTCCTTGTTTTCGAAAATTTTTTTAGGGAAAAAACACTAAGGAACACCAAACTTAAAAATTTTAAGATCAAGACGCAAGGAAAACTCAAGAACACTTTGAAGATTCACAAGAACACGAAGGAAGAACACCAAACTTAAAATTTTTAGAAAACCAAACTAAAATTTTCGAAAAACACAGAGAAATCAACAAGAAAACACCAAACTTAAAATTTGGCACAGGATTTAACAGAAAAATTATTTTTGAAAAAAGATTTTAACAAGAAAATAAGGATTCTAAAGTTTTAGCACGACAATAATACGAGACTCTAAACAAAAAGAGAAATTTTTCCTAATCTAAGCAACAAAATAATCCGTTAGTTGTCCAAACACGAACAATCCCCGGCAACGGCGCCAAAAACTTGGTGCACGAATTGTGAATCACACTTTTCACAACTCGTACCACTTACCAGCAAGTGCACTGGGTCGTCTAAGTAATACCTTACGTGAGTAAGGGTCGAATCCCACGGAGATTGTTGGTTTGAAGCAATCTATGGTTATCTTGTAAATCTTAGTCAGGAAGTTAGTTATGTTTATCAGTTGAATTGCGAATAACCAAGAGAGCATAAATTAAAGGTTACTTGTTATGCAGTAATGGAGAATATGTTGGAGTTTTGAAGATGCTTTGTCTTCTGAATATCTGCTTTCCTCTGTCTTCTGATTCACGCATGCACGTCGTCCCATGGCAAGCTGTATGTAGGGGATCACCGTCGTCAATGGCTACATCCCATCCTCTCAGTGAAGAATATGCTCACATGCTCTGTCACAGCACGGCTAATCATCTGTCGGTTCTCGATCATACTGGAATAGAATTCTTCATCCTTTTGCGTCTGTCACTAACGCCCAGCACTCGCGAGTTTGAAGCTCATCACAGTCATTCGATCATTGAATCCTACTCGGAATACCACAGACAAGGTTTAGACTTTCCGGATTCTCATGAATGCCGCCATCAGTTCTAGCTTATACCACGAAGACTCTAATTAAGAGATCTAAGAGATACTCATTCAATCGGATATAGAACGGAGGTGGTTGTCAGGCACACGTTCATGGGTTGAGGAAGGTGATGAGTGTCACGGATCATCACCTTCATCACAGTTAATCGCGAATGAACATCTTAGGTAGGAACAAGCGTGTTTGAATGGAAAGCAGAAATACTTGCATTAATTCATCGAGACACAGCGAGCTCCTCACCCCCAACAATGGAGTTTAGAGACTCATGCCGTCAAAGAGTACAAAGTTCATATCTAAAAAATGTTATGAGATGCAAAATAAGTCTCTAAAAGTTGTTTAAATACTAAACTAGTAGCCTAGGTTTACAAAAAGTGAGTAGACTATGACAGATGGTGCAGAGATCCACTTCTGGGGCCCACTTGGTGTGTGCTGGGGCTGAGACTTAAGAAATTCACGTGCATAAGGCCATTTTGGGCGTTCAACACCAGGTTTGGATCCATTTCTGGCGTTGAACTCCAACTTTTAATCCTTTTCTGGCGCTGAACGCCAGAATTGGGCAGAGAACTGGCGTTGAACGCCAGTTTACATCATCTATCCTTGAGCAAAGTATGAACTATTATATATTTCTGAAAAGCCCTGGATGTCTATTTTCCAACGCAATTAGAAGCGCGCCATTTTGAGTTTTGTAGCTCCAGAAAATCCATTTTGAGTGCAGGGAGGTCAGAATCCAATAGCATCAGCAGTCCTTTTTCAACCTGAATCAGATTTTTGCTCAACTCCTTCAATTTCAGCCAGAAAAATACCTGAAATTACAGAAAAACACACAACTCATAGTAAAGTCCAGAAATATGAATTTTTCCTAAAAACTAATGAAAATAAACTAAAAACTAACTAAAACATACTAAAAATTATATGAAATTAACCCCAAAAAGCGTATAAAATATCCGCTCATCAGTACTGTTGATGTCCCTTGAGAAGCCATAGGGTCCTTGGAAAGCTCCTATGAAAAAATAATACATAGAGTCAAAATTGCTATCAAGTATAACTACAACATAGAAGTTACCAGTTTATTTTAATTCAAGTAACCACTAATACAATATTGTATCTTACTAACCTCTTCTATATCAAAGCTAGCTTGCGTGCCACTACCAATCTTATCACCCAAATCGTCACCGTCATTCTTCATAGGACAATTCTTCTATACATGACCATCATTGTTGCATTTAGTGCACCTCCGGTTACCTCTCTCTTTTTCCCCCTTGGGTGCTCCTTTTGTCTTGACCACTGAAGGGTCACCAACAAAGTTCGGCATGGGAGAATCTCTTGTTTGTCTTTTCAAGCCAGATTTTTGTTCTAGTGTTTGGGTCCAACGACAAACTTCATTCATAGTGTCATAGAAAGAAGGACCATCTTGAGCTCCTAAGAATACCATCCACGTAGCTACCACTGACAATGCGCCATAGCGCATTAAAAATTCTCTCTCTCTGTCTTGCGGAGTGCCTCCAGCGGAACTTTCATCCAGATACTCTTTGGTATCCTTCGACCATCTTTTCAAAAGAAGACTATCTGGAAACTTCTGTAAACCTACACTTTTCATGGCACAAAATATGTGGCTGCAAGGAATGCCTTCACTACTCCACCGACTACATTCACACTCCATATGCTCAGTATTGCGATCATAAAGTACGTTATATATATGTTGCCTTCTATCACACTCCTTAACTTTTAACACAACAGTAGTTGATATTTTTTCCTCATTTATTATATCTAATGTGACCACTCCTTGAATCTCCTTTTTTACTTCTCCAAGAATCTCTCTTGTGTAAAAATTTGCAACAGAAAGCTCCAATGCTTCTAACCCAGTAGTTAGAATGGGCTCCCCATTCACCGTCTTAAATTGAGAAACCAATTCATTGTGTCTATAGTCCCTAAGAGCATGTTCAAGATTTTGGACCAACTCTAGAAGACTCTGCGAATGCAAATAAACCTCTTAATGAAGTTGTTTATCGCCTCACACCTTGATATTGTTCTAAATCTAGCACAGAATTTATCCCTCAAGTAAAAGCTTGCCCAATTTTTCATCTTTTCATATTCATTTAGAACCCACTCATTTTCCTCCAACCCATATTGTTTTATCATATTCTCCCAATATTCTTCAAATTCATCCGAATGCCATGGAGCATACAAACATCTTCTGAAGTCATTAAAAAAATTTTTGTTTTTTATGTTTGCCGTTACATTCTTCTAAATGTGCCAACCACATAATCGGTGAGTTGCATCTGGGAAGATTTATCGAATTGCTGCCTTCATTGCCTCATCACCGTCTATGACCACAACACTGGGAGACTTGTTCAGCATGACTTCTAAAAGGTTTTGCAACAACCACATATATGTTGCTGTTCGTTCGTCCTCTACCAAGGCAAAGCCAAATATACATGTTTGGCGGTGATGGTTACAACCCGAGAAGATTACCAACGGCCTTCTGTACTTATTCTTCTGATAGGTTGTATCGAATGCAAGCACATTTCCAAAGCACTGATAGTCGGCCCTACAAACACCATTTGCCTAAAATAAATTTGCCAGCCGACCTTCATTAGTAACACTGTACCTTGCCATGGCCATGGGGTCAACATTGACTTTCCCAAGTACATAGCTAATTGCCGCATTGGAACCCCCACCAATGAGCTTTGCACGACGAGTTCTTTGAATGTGGTTATCGAGGTCCTTCTTTGTGAACTCGACATTGACATAACCACCGGCTTGGCCTACCATTAGTCTCAATATTTTAGAGGTTGGAAGACCATGATCATGCATGGTGTTCACCTGAGCTTTTTGTGCCTTAGTCAACCCTCGGTGGTTTGGAATTAGGTGTACCAAGCATTATGGAACAAGATCATGGTTGTGCTTCTCGACTAATTTTTTAACCCTCCAAGTCGAAGTTTTCGTGTCAAAGTATACCGCAAGTATGGCTTCATAACCAGTGCAAGTCAGCGCTCTATGCTTCCTCTTCCTACTCGAATTAGAGATGTATTTCTCAGCTCTCTTTCCTTCCTTGTTGCAAAAAATCGCCTTCTGCACTGTGTTCATCTTTTCCACGTGCTGTATCACCCTTGCAAACTCCAAAATCGCCACATGTCGGATAACGTACATACAAGTTATAAGTTGTATCCGATGTTTCAAAGGTCTAGTTTATAACATTATCAGCCATCACAGACACACACTTGCTACTGCTGCCACCGCAATCACAAGTGTAGTTCACATTTTCTTCCACACCAGTCATCATGCAATCTTCGACGTTGTCTTGTGAATTGAGTGGTTCCAAATCAACATCCATTGTATCCTAATGAGATAAAATAAACAAAAGGCAATAAATAACAAAAGGCAATCATAATAAATAACAAAATTCATCATAAATTTCATTGATAATCAACCAGAATTTTAAGTTATAGTTATTGTCTCATTAAATTACAAATTATTTAAAAATAGTTAAGAAAAATAAGGGACCATACCATTGTTTGATAAAATATCACCTAATTTATATTATGCAAGAATATATATTCTTGCACACAACAATCAAGTGACATAGAACAAATAATGAAAAAAAATTATATGATAGCGAATTAACAAAACTAATTGTAAAAAGGAATAATAGTAATCGAAAGAACATTACTGGGGGAGGAGCCATCTGAGAAATTAATTTTTGTGGCAATTCAATAGCAAATGTAAGCCAAAAACAACTTAATAGGAACTCTAAGAAACAGATGAGTTTCAATTTATAATCACCAAACAAATGAAGCCTAAGAAACAGATGATTTTCAATCCTTTAATTTTAGTTTCAAACCAGAAAACAAATGAAGCCTAAGAAATATGTATGGCTATGGCACAATGGACACAACAAGATTAATATTTATTTGAGGGAATATTTTGGTGGAGGTTTCTAAAAACCTCCACAATATATTTTATTTATGGCAATTTTAAAAACCCCCACCCATAATTAATTAAAATTCAAAATTTAGGAGACAAATCTCATTTTTCCTTATTCCCGAAATGAAAGGTGTTTAGTTAGCTGAGAGAGTGGGTATGGAATCCTAGGTTTTCTACTGCTAGTTTCGCTGCCGTTTCTGCTGCCGTTTTCATTGCCGGTGCCGTTACCACTGCCATGTTCATTGCAGTAGAGAGCTTCTGGATCGAGCCACCTCTTCTGTCAACGCGTTTTTAGATAAGTTCTCTTCTCTATACTGTCGTTGCTGCCACTGCTGCCACCGCAGTTTCCACCACCGTTGTCACCACAGTTTCTGCCGTCGATGCCACCGTAGTTGCCGTGGTACAACGCATTTTCAGATATGTTCATTCCTGAGTTTCTTCTTCAATGCTGCTTTCTCTCACTCCAATTTCTTCTTTGAACTGCTGCTGGTACTTCTTTTTCTTCTTCTTCCCAATTAATTTGTTGATATTTCTTCTTTGTTAACAATAAATTCTCACCTCCTCAGTTCTGATGCAACTTTCGTACTGATACTCCCTCTTGTTCTGTATTTTTTTTTATTCTTTTTCATTTGTGTTGATAAGAAATCTTGGAAACGAGGTAGGAAAGACATGATAATTGATAAAAAAATATTAGAATTATATTATATTAGTTTATTTTCTAATGGAATATATTTTAGGATTGTGTTGTTTATTATATTTCAGGATTGCATTGTTCGAACAAACAGGAATTGGAAAGAATGCCAGCCATATTTGTTTCTTCAATTTCAATCACTTCTCGATTATTTGATTCTTTTTCATGAGGTTTTTTTTCTACAAGGAAGATCATTGTTATTTTGTTTAATGTTACTTAATTTTGTTTTCTTTACTAAAGTCTCAATGCAATTATCTTATTAACTCAGCCGATTTTGGAGGTTATGTTAGTTACTACTACACCTAATGTTTACAAATTTAGAGCATAGACACTTGTTTAATTTAAAGCTTCAACTTACAACTACTCTAGTGAAGGTTTTGAATTGAATGATTGGTTTTATTTATGTTACCCTTGAGATGATTTCTCTTATGAAAATACATGAAGCATGTCTATAGATGTCAGAACGACATACATTTAACTATTTCTCAATCAATCTCATAATGTGTGTCAGGGACACTGAAAGATGCCAAAGGAGTCGCCATCTCTAAGATTCCTTTACCTTATCATCTTGCCTTGCTCTTTATCAACATTTTCCTGAGGATCTTGGGATATTAGCATGCGCGCTTTTTTGCTTCCATCGGTCCCATCCCCATCCCAGTGTGTTTACAGGGCAATTTTAACTTTTAAAGTTGCTGCTTGTTTTCATAAGCTATATTATACACTGTTATAAGATAATTTGTTAGTTAAATCTTATTATATAATAATTATATGTTGTCCCTTTTTCTTTGGTTAATGGACACATGTGTGGTAACTCATGGTTTGGACTAATACCATTTTGACTGTGTTTACGAGATGTGTTGTTTATATGTTTAAAATTGGAGGTAAGTCAAAGAATGAATAATGGTTTGAATATTACAATATGGAGTATATTAACTTATTAAATATGGTTTGAATGTTACTTAATTTTGTTTTCTTTAGAAGCTCTATATTGTTATTCTTCTCTCAACATGGGACAAAGGATTTGAGATTTTACTTTGTTAATTATTAGGTCCAACAAGTGATATAATTGTAACTATTTTTTGAAGAAATTGTTGAGGGACTCCAAACAAAATTCTTTCGGCAGAAGAAATCATGTGAAGATAAAAATAATCATTTTATTTCTTCTTATTACTTTTTTGTTTGTTTCCTTCTTACATGATTTTAATTTCATTAATTGTTAGTGCTGATGATGTTATTAATTAATAGTATTTATTTAATAGAGCAGATCTCATATGAGAAGATAGCCACTAATAATAATAATAACAGAGGCATAATTTTATACTTCACCAATTTCTTGCTATTGCTTTTGAACAAAGTTTGTTGAGGTAAGATAAGAATTATGATATCATTTTTAATATTAGTTTTAATTATTTGTTTGGCTTTAAATGCAAGTGGGTTTTTTGGTTCCATTCTTTAGGCTGGGTTGCCAGTAGACCACACTGGTGTATGCCTTGTGTAAATAAAATTTCAAATTAATTCTATTAACAAATCTGTTGTGAACTTATGCACCTTTATTCACAACAAATACGTTGGTATTAGAGGATTAGCAGTTGAGATTTGAGAATAAGAATTTGTAAGAGAGAATTTGTAACATTTGTCAATTTTGTAACTTCATTCGTAAAAAACTTGTAACTTAATAATAATTTTTTGTGACAGGTTAAGAAATGAGTGAGAATCAATGGAGACTAGATGTAACTCATAACTAGATGTTCATTATCTCTTATATATGAGCTATGTTCCTCTAGTTAGATGTGGTTAGAGCGTTAAGTTGTGTTTCTACTAATTTTATTATCATTTTAAATTACCTCAACTTTATTTATAACAATCAGAACCAGCTTTAATTGAAGAAGCTTAAAGTCTCTTGCTGAAATTGGACTGAGGAACTGATTGGTTGGTTGCATCATTTTGAAGTACATTTTCCTTTTCTATAATATTTTGAAAGGTGATAATCAGTTTCATTTAGGACTTTAGAAGTTCTTTTTACCAGCATATTCTTCTTATTTTATACACACTGTGTCTTATCTTTCTTCCACTTGCATCACCTTTCTTAATCATAGCTAACTCGACTTGTTGGGATAATGCTCGATATTCTTTAGTCCTCTATTACTAACTATATTAGTGTACCGTTATACTTAATTTTTATGCCTCTCATAACTAGAACTTTTTTATCTTAGCGTATTAAGTATTAACAAGCACTAGTATTTTTTATTAGATGCTTGTCGCAATAACATATGTATAATGTTATTTTAAAAAATATAATATATATGTTGAAGAGTATTTTAAGAAAGAAAATTAAGTATAAGTGAGAATCATTTATGCTATTAGGTTGAACATGTCCTGATCCATAATCATTTATGCTAGCTTTTTTTGTTAGAGAGGCCGAGTTGTTGAACACAAAACAAATGTTTTTTGGATTTTTAATTTAGTAGTATAGAATTAAAAGATTGAGAGAAAAGGTAGAAAGCTGGGTCTAAAACCTTTTTTTACTGCTTTTGTTTGCTTGAGATCGTATACAACTGTAATGTAAAAGCATATCTCCCAACTCTATCTATATAGCTAAAGTGAGTTCAACCTCATATATTGTTTTCCCCTTAATTCATTATTCTTGTTCTATATCTATGCTTATTTATCTATCATAGTTATGTTGTACTTAATAACTGATGCTTTTATTCTTGAGTTTGAGGACTAGTTGTTACTCTAGCTTGGAAAATTCAATATTGAACTGGGTACTGATTTTATTTCTGATTTTATTATGCATTTGCTTAGGTTTCTTCTATTTTTGGGATTAAAGTGGGTACTAATTTTTCTCTCACCAGTTTCTTGCTATTGCTTTTCAACAAGCGCTTGTTGAGGTAAGATAATAATTATATCCTGTTTTGTTTTAAATATGTTAGAAGTCAATTATAGCTTTGTATTTTATTATGTTAGAAGTCCCATATATATTTTTTAGTAGTACACGTCTAGTAATTTTTTTTCTACTTGAAGTTTAACTAGAAACAATGGATAAATCTTGGATTGCTAAGCCACGAAACTCAGATGAATACATAGTCGGTCTAAAAAACTTCTTGGATTTTGCATTTCAACATAGAGTAATTGAGAATAGTAAGATAATATGTCCATGTCCAAGTTGTGGGTTTCGCAAATGGCATGCTCAAAAAGATGTTAGAGATAATTTACTTTACAAACCATTCCTTAAGAATTATGTTGTATGGAACTTTCATGGCGAGAAAGAAGTAACCGAATTCTCAACAAGTGCACATGTCATGCGCGAGACATTGGCAACTGAACATCCCCTAGATAACATGGTAAATGATGCTTTCTGGATACATATGGATTAGGAGAGCAGTGAAGATTCAGGCACGGAAGATTTTGTAAACGATGAGCCAAGAGAAAATTGTAGAGACTTTAATGAGTTTCTCAAGGAAGGCAATCAAAAGCTACAGGAAGGAAGCGACTTCACAAAGCTAGAATTCATAGTCAAATTGTATCATATTAAAGTCTTGTGTGGACTAAGTGACAAGGCCATTACCATGATACTTGATTTGGTAAGGGATGCTTTTAGTTGTGTGAATTTGCTTACGACTTTTGATCAGGCAAAGAAACTAATTCGAAAACTAAGTCTTGACTATGTTAAGATAGATGCTTGCCCCAATGATTGTATGTTGTTCGAGGATGAAGACCCAAACAACATCCAACAAACATGCAGTCATTGTGGTGCTTCTAGGTGGAATTCTAAGAAGAAGAAGAAGAAAAAGCAAGCTGCCAAGGTTTTGAGATACTTTCCGTTGAAACCAAGGTTGCAAAGATTGTTCATGTGTCGTAAAACTGCAGAGCATATGTTATGACATGCAACAACGAAGGGAGAAAATGACAAAATGGTGCATCCAAGGGATGGTGAGGCGTGGAAGACTTTTGATTTGACACACAGAGAGTTTGGATTGCAACCTAGAAATGTTCGCTTAGGACTTGCTAGTGATGGTTTCAATCCTTATAGATCAATGAGTTCTACTAATAGCATTTGGCCTGTGTTTCTGATTCCATATAATCTTCCTCCTTGGATGTGTATGAAACATACTTTCTTTATCCTGTCAATGGTTATACCAGGCAATCATAGTCCCGGAAATAATATAGACATATATCTTAAACCACTTGTCAGAGAGTTAAAAGAATTATGGGATGAGGGTGTGAAAATTTATGATGCATCAGAACATAAAATGTTTAAGATTCATGCAGCTCTTACATGGACAGTTAGTGATTTTCCTGGCCTAAGCATGCTCTCTGGATGGAACACATATACTGGTTTGGCTTGCCCAACTTATAATTTTGATGTAAAACCTTGTTATCTTAATCATAGTAAAAAATGGTGTTATATAGGTCATCGACATTTTCTTGGTAGACAACATCGATTCAGGTTAAGTAGAGTTCATTTTGATGGACACACAAAAGAACGTGATCCCCTGGCTAAATTATCAGGATCTGAAATTCTAGCACAAGTAGAAAATCTTGATGTTACATTCGAGAAGAAAGAAAAGTTGAACAAGAAAGGAAAAAGAGGTAGGCAGGAAACTATGCAGTGGAGAAAGAGAAGCATCTTTTTTGAACTTCCATATTGGAAAACCAACTTGTTGCGTCATAACCTTGACTTTATGCACATTGAGAAAAATGTATGCGATAATATTTTGTATACTTTGCTCAATGAGAAATCTAAAGCAAAAGATAATCTCAATGCCCGAAAAGATCTACAAGACATGGGGATAAGGCGTGATCTTTGGCCAGATGATAATGAAAAATATCACCTTGCTTTGTATTCACTAACACGAGATGCTAAAAAGGTCTTTCTTGCAACTTTGAAGAATGTTAGGGTGCCCGATGGTTACTCAAGTAATATATCTCGATGTATTGATGAGGCACAACAAAAAATCATTGGACTTAAAAGTCATGACTGTCATATTTTGATTGAGCAGTTGCTGCCACTAGCAATCCGTAATGTGCTACCAAACCAAGTTACCTCAGTTTTAATTAAGTTCTGCTCATTTTTTAGAATTCTTTGTGGTAAGAGTCTAAGTTGTACAGAACTTGATAAGCTCCAAGATCACATTGTGATTACTCTTTGCCATTTGGAAATGTTATTTCCTCCATCATTCTTTACCATTATGGTGCATCTAACAGTCCATCTTGTTGAGGAAGCAAAACTTGGGGGTCAGTCCATTACCGATACATGTATCCCATCGAAAGGTACAATAATGCTTTCCCTTTTTAAAATAAAAATCATTTGATGAAATTGTAGTACACTGACAATTCATCCATATAGGAAATTGGGACACTTGAAGTCCTTTGTACGAAATAAAGCACATCCAAAAGGTTCTATTGCTGAGGGTTATTTAGCTAAAGAGTCTCGTACTTTTTGTTCTCGGTATATTGATGACATGGAGACTAGATTTAACAGGCCTAGTCGTCTTTGTTATGATCCCTCTTATGAAATGTCTTCAGTCTTGCCCAAGTTAGGTACTCCACATGGAGGTCATTCAAACTTCAATTTAACTAAAATAGAGAAGTTGCAAGCTCATCGTTATGTGGTTTACAATCGCGAAGGTGTGAAACTATATATCAACGCCTTTAGAGACCACATTAGGAGAACTTTAAAAGGAAGAAGACTCTCACCTACAGAGATAGAAAATAAAGTTAATAAAGACTTTGTTGATTGGTTTCAAGCATTGGTAAGTGAAAATTCATACTTTATAAAGTATACATTGTATATTAGTCAACTAAATAATCTTGACGGATACTTTTTGTTTTACTTCGTAGAGTGTGAATTTAGATAATCCATACGAAATGTCAACTGATATAAAGTTTCTTGCACGAGGCCCAATGATGAATGCAAAGAGATTTTCTGTTTATGACATCAATGGGTATAGATTTCGAACTTTGACTAGAGAATTTGGTCTTAAGACACAAAATAGTGGATTATTCTTAGTCTCTATCACACCCTGCATTGCAAGTATTGCTGATAGAAATATGAGACAAGCAAATTTGCCATATTATGGCAAGTTAGAAGATATAATTGAACTTAACTACTGTTCATGCCCGAATCCAAGATGTGCGACCCGGGCTGATTGACGACAAGTCGACTGACCTGTTTAGACCAGGATTATCCAACCTCTTTGTAAAAGAGGTCGGCCAAATCACTACAGAGGCCCAAGAAGGCCCAGACAAAGGAACACGGCCCAAATCTAAAAGCAGCCAAAGCCTAGAAAGATAAGGACGGTTCCCCTAAAGATAAGATGACTTCACTCAAAGATAAGATAAGATAACTATCTTATCTCCAGAAAAGATCACTCTACAACATTATAAATACACTGGAGTACCCATGTATAACTCATACTCTGATTCTACAAAAAACCTACTTAATACCCTTGCTAACTTAAGCATCGGAGGCCCTTGCAGGTACCACCACCCTCCGGTGACAAAGGATCAACAGCATCGCCAGTTCAACAAGTCAGACACGACATCTTCGGCCACCGCCCACAAGTCAGACACGTCATCTTCGACCAGCATAGAAGATCTCATCCGAGATCGACCTACAGTTTCAGGTAACCCTCGGAACTTTGGCGCTGTTGCCGGGGAACCTGGAAGTTATCCCATCATCATGGCGGACAACCTTGACAATGACCACAATTTTGATTTGGAAAACATAACACCACATAAGAACACAGATGTCACACCAGACGATGCTTCTCAGCCTAACAAAGACAAAAATTCACCAAACACAGGAGTCATGGAGGCACTTCAATATCGCCTAAAACAACTCGAAAAAGAGGTCGAATATCAACGAGAAGCCGAGAGAGACCTACGAAGGGAAGCTAGGCGACGCTGAAAATTAGAAGACAAGCTCCTAAAGCTTGAAGCCGATCTCAAAGCTAAAACAACTCGAGCCAGCCACGAAGATAGCCCCCGCAAAGACCAAGACCCATTCACCAAAGAGATCATGAAGGCCAAAATACCAAAAGACTTCAAACCCCCTGACATGACTCCGTATGACGGCACATCAGATTCCAGCCATCATCTCAGTAATTTCAAAAGTAGAATGTATCTCACCGATGCCTCAGACGCAATTTAATGCAAAGCCTTCCCGACTACCTTAACGAAGACAGCAATTAAATGGTTTGACAATCTGCCCCCTAGGTCCATCTCAAGCTTTGACGACTTAGCCAAGAAGTTTCTAGCCAGATTCTCCATCCAGAAGGACAAAACTAAACACGCCCCAAGCCTATTAGGGATCAAGCAAGGAGATCGGAAAAGCCTTTGCAGCTACATGGAAAGATTCAACAAAGCATGTCTGTACATACAAAGTTTGCCAACAGAAGCAGCCATTATGGGTCTCGTCAATGGCTTACGAGAGGGATCTTTTAGTCACTCCATATCGAAAAAATATCCCACATCTCTGAATGAAGTGCAAAAACGAGCAGAGAAATACATCAACATGGAGGAAAACTCTCGACTAGGAGAGACCTCAAAGTCCGGATTCTCCTACTCCTCCCGAGATAAGGATAAAGAGTCCAAGAGAAAAGAAGATCAGCATGGAGAAAAGATCAAGAAATACCACAATTACACCCCTCTTCGAGTGTCTCTTGTAGATGTCTATCGAGAAGTATGCCATACTGAAAAGATACCCCCATCTCGCCCACTCAAAAGCAAGAAAGGAGGAGGAAATCGGACAGAATACTGTGAATACCATTGAATCTATGGACATCCCACCAACGAGTGCTTCGATTTGAAGAATGTCATAGAAAAATTGGTAAGAGAGGGGAGACTAGATCGGTACTTAGCCAGCAAAACAGATGAGCTAAAAAAAAGAAGAAGGGACGAAGAGGTCGGACGAACTGAACGACCACCTCGTACCCCGGAGAGACATGTCCACATGATACATGGAGGATTTGCAGGAGGAGGAATCTCCAAATCATCTTGCAAAAGACATCTTAAAGAAGTATATCATGTCGAAGGAAGAAAAGGAGCACCCGACCTCCCTACTATCACTTTCACTAAAGAGGACGCAGCTGGCATCATCTCGGGACATGATGATCCCATGGTCATCACTATCATATTGGCCAACGCTAATCTCCACCACACACTGGTGGACCAGGGAAGCTCGGCTGACATATTGTTCAAAACCGCCTTCGACAAACTCGGCCTAGAGGAAAAAGAACTAAGAGCATATCCGAACAGTTTATTTGGGCTAGGAGACACTCCAATCTAACCACTTGCATACATCTCACTGTACACAATCTTTGGAAAAGGAAACCGGTCAAGGACGCTCAACAAAGACTACATCGTGGTCGACGTGAGTACAACCTATAATGCCTTGATAGATCGGACAACACTAAATCAGCTCGGCATAGTAGTCTCGACTCCACATCTGTGCATGAAGTTTCCAACCACAGAAGGGATCGCTACGATAAAAGCAGACCAAAAAATAGCGCACCGCTATTACAACAAAAGTCTGAACCTCAGAGGCAAAGTAGAAGAAATCCACACCATCGAACTCGAGGGAGTTCGAGGGCAGGAAGAACTTCGTCCACAACCTGAAGGCGAGATAGAAAAAGTCCATATCGGAGATGTCCCAGATAAAACAACTGTTCCGAGGGTTACCTGAAACTGTAGACTGATCTTAGACGAGATCTTCTGTGCTGGTCGGAGCTGACGTGTCCGACTGGTAGATGGTGGCCAAAACGGTTGTATCCAACTTGTTGGACTGGCTATGCTGTTGATCCTTCGTCACCGGAGGGTAGTGGTACCTGAAAAGGACTCCGATGCTTAAGTTAGCAAGGGTATTAAGCAAGTTTTTTAGTAGAATCAGAGTATGAGTTATAGCTGGGTACTCCAGTGTATTTATAATGGTGTGGAGTGACCTTTCTGGAGATAAGATAGTTATTTTATCTTATCTTATCTTATCTTTGTGCAAGGTCATATTATCTTTAAGGGAACCGCCCTTATCTCTATAGGCTTTGGGCTGCCTTTGGATTTGGGTCGTGTTCCTTTATCTGGGCTCTTTATTGGGCTTTCCTGGCAATTTGGCCGAGCTCTTTGAGAAGAGGTCGGATAGTCTGACCTGAAGAGGTCGGTCGTCTTGTCGCTAAAACATCCCGGGTCGGACAGCTCGACCCAGGGTATGAACAGTGCCCCTGCTCGAGCTCGGTCCTTTTTGTGGTCGAGTCTTAGTTTTAGGACTTCGATCCTTCTCTGGTGAGGCTGAACTCGAGCATTTTGTCGACTTCATTGAAGCTTTCGAATGTGAAGTATTTTCCTCTTCGTTTTCTTCTAAAAGCGTGCGCTTTTGTGTTTAGCGTTCTTGTCTTGGGAATGCGCGAGGATTTAATATCCTCATTAATTGATTTTAATGCCCCGTTTCTCTTCTTCATTTATTTTGAATTTTACACTCAAAAAATGGTTTTCTCTTTCTCTGTAACTTCCCCTCTTTTCTCTCTGTCTTTCTGTTTTGCATTTTCGCATTTTTCTCTGCGACGCTTGTTTGGTACTTTGCTGGTGCTTTGCTTGAGAGGCGTTTTCCAGATTTGTCGCTCCGGCTTTCAACTTTCTTCAGAGCTTTCTCCTTTTTCTTTAGGTTGGCTTCTTGTTTCTTTTACTTCCCTCATAAAAGTATAATTTTTGCTTGATTACATTGTTTGAAAAGCTTGAACCTTTTCGTGTTTTGGTGCCTGCCTGCCATTGTGATGTATCTTTCTGGCTTATGTATGCTTTGGTATTTCTTCTGATGATTAGGGCTAATCTTAGGGCTTTGCATTTTTTCTGTATTACTACCTGATTTTGTGGCTTCTGTGGGATAATGGCTTGTTTGTTTCTGGGAAAGGTTGCATCTTTGATGATTTTCCTTGGTATATTTGTTGTTTGGTTGTTCTTTGTAGACTGAGACTGTAGTTGCGAGGTAGCTTTAGCAATCCTTTTTTCTCTTCGGAGTGTTGATTGGGAGGGAGTTTTTCTCTGTTGTGATAGCTTTGTAGAGAACGATGGTCTTTTTGGTGGTCTTGCTCTGACTTGCGTCTTTTTGCTTAGAGTCTTTTGCTAGGTTGTTTCAGTTTCTGTAGGTTTTCTTGAGTCTTTTGCTCTGTGTTACTATCTCCAAAGGATGCCCCTGGGCCTTGCTGGGTGTCTTGGGGCTTTTCTTTTACTGTTTGTATTGCTCTGGATCATGTTGTCCGAGTTGTTTTGATATCGCCCAGGCTATTTTTTGGTTAGTAATCTATTTTTCTTTCTTGTTTGTAGGACTAGTTGACCCATGTCGTCTCGCAAAAATATTGTCGAGACCTCTTTCAGAGTCCCTGAGGGTATGTCGAACTGGCTGGACTCCCTCGTGTTGATGTGTGTTTCTGTGGTAAATTCTGAATTCTGTGTGGAGCTGAGAAAACATCACAGAATTTGTAGTAATCGGGAGCAGGAGAAAAATTATGAGCTAGTAGCACCTGATTCTGATGAGAGGGTCTGTTTCCCGACTTTAGTCCAGGGAGAACGTCCTTTCTTTTATGCCTATGACTATTTTTTAGTCAAATGAGTATTACTTTTCCCTTTACTCCCTTTGAAACCAATTTGTTGTGGTCATGCAATGTGTCTCCATCCCAACTTCATCCAAATTCATGGGATTTTGTTAAGATTTTCCAGTTGTTGTGTCAGGAATTGGATGTTAAGCCCTCTCAAACTCTCTTTCTTTACCTTTTCATTTTGACTAAGCCTGGGATTTTTGCCAAAAAGAAAGCTTCCTGGGTTTCTTTTCGGTCTGCCCAAGGAAAGAAAGTTTTTTCGATGTATGATGAGTCTTTTAGAGACTTCAAGAATTATTTCTTTAAGGTTCGAGCTGTTGAAGGAGCTCGTCCCTTTTTTCTGGATGAGAACGACGAGCCCGCCTTTCTCTTAGAGTGGCAAAAGAATGTTGTAGTGTCGAGGTATACGTGGGAGATGTTGGATGAGGTCGAACAGGCCTTTGTTAACGTGTTGGAGGAGAACTGCAGACAACCTCCTTATCTTGACACAAAAAGGTTTTTAGGGGATCCTTCGCTTCTCCGAGCTGAGCTAGGTAGTGGTTGTCTTATCTTGTTTTTGTTTTGTTTCCTTTTTGTCGAGCTTTATTCTTTTTCTCTTAATTTGTAACAATCTTTGTGTTTTTTTTAGAGATGGTGAAAAACAGTGACTCTATGAAGGCCTTTAAGAAGGCGAGAAAAGCTACTGCTGCTCAGAACATCTCGGCGAAGGTGGCCAGGGAGGGGTCCTCTCAGGTTCAGTCGAAGCCATCCGTACCGAGCTCTCTTGGACCGAGGAGGATGATCCCTACTCCTCGGGTTCATTTGGTGGACCCTCCACAGGCTTCATTCACTACCTCTGGCGCTCCTCCTCCGAAAAAGCAGAAGACAGCTGAGCCCTTTAACCTTGATACCCCTGAATTCGATGCTGTTGAGTTCGTCGACCAGCACATCGGTCCTTATGGTACCGTCCCTACTGACGATGTTTCTCTTCTTCGCCATCTGAATTTTATTACTCGAAGTAGTATCAAGATGGCACACATGGGGGGCTTTATATCGGACTGTCCAGGATCTTCCCATTCACGCTACAAAGGCCTTTATGGAGAAGGCCAAGTTGGAGTTCGATCGGATGAAGGGTTTGAAGGAGGAGCTTGAGGTGAAGGTGACCAAGTTGGAGAAAGAGTTGGAAGGTGAAAAGGCTAGTTCTATTGCCTTGGCGGCTTCTGCGAAGTTGGCTGAAGACACGGCGTTGAAGCACAAGGAGAGCTACGTCACGACTTATAGGGAAATGATGCGTCTCAGGGATGATTTAGAGTCTGCCTGAGCTGATTATGCCAAGCTCCAGGGTCACCAAGTAGGCAGCGTAAATGCTGCTTATGAGAACCTGAAGGAGCAGGTTTGGGTGATAGAAGGGAATTGTCGTGTCGGTATAGAATTTCACAATTGAAATCTCGTTGCAAGTATAGTTCTACACCAATAAACAATCCTCTCAATCAAAAATTTGATTGTCACAAAGAACAAACCCCAAATAAGAAATAACCGGAGTATTTTGGACTTCGGGTCGTCTCACGAAGAGTTGCAATGAAGTGATCAATTATTGGCTATGAAGATCAAGGGGGGCTTGGTTGATAAGTGGACAAGAAAATAAATGACAAGAAAGTAAATTAAGCAAGTAATTAAAGAAAGCAATTAATAAAGAGAGACATTCATGGCAATGGATTGAGGTCATAGGCTTTCTATCCTAGTCATGCATGATTAATTCATCTTATTTAGTTAACTCACACATCGGGAGAATGTCAAACAAGACTAATTAATCATGTCACAAATATAAACAAGAATTTATTAAACATAAAAGAGGACAAAATAAAGGGAATGACAAGTAAAAATAGAAGAGTAGAGATGTAACAACAAGAAATTAAAAAGGAGGAACTAAATCAAAACAAGAATTAAAACTTGGATTTAAGAAAATTAAACCTAAACTACCCTAAATTCTAGAGAGAAGGGAGAGCTTCTCTCTCTAGAATTCTACCCTAAAACATGATGAAAACTAAAACTATGACTACTTGCCTCCATTCCCCCTTCAATCCTTGGGTTCAATAGCATCAGAAATGGGTTGGATTGGGCCCAAAATGAGCTGTAAAATCGCTGGGGACGATTTCATAAAAGTGGGCCACAGACAGCATCGGCGAAGTGTAAAATCGCTGGGGGCGATTTCATAAAAGTGGCCCAAAATGAGCTGCAAAGTGCGCGTGCGCGCTCCTGAACGCGAAGCAACATATGGCAAAATTTATATCATTTCGAAGCCCCGGATATTAGCTTTCCAACGCAACTAGAACCGCCTCATTTGAACCTCTGTAGCTCGAGTTATGGTCGATTGAGTGCGAAGAGGTCGGACTTGACAGCTTTACAGTTCCTTCATTTCTTCATGAGCTCTCCCACTTTGCATGCTTTTCTCCTCATTTCTTCCATCCGATACTTGCCTTATGAATATGAAATCACTCAACAAACATATCAAGGCATCGAATGGAATTAAAGTGAGTTAAATTTAGCTATTTTAAGGCCTAAAAAGCATGTTTTCACATTTAAGCACAAATCAAGAGAGAATTACAAAACCATGCTATTTCATTGAATAAATGTGAGAAAAGGTGATAAAATCCCCCAAAATAAGCACAAGATAAACCACGAAATCGGGGTTTATCAAATCTCCCCACACTTAAACTAAGCATGTCCTCATGCTAAAATCAAGAGAGAACAAAGGGTATCAACATTTATTCAATGTAAATAAACTATATGCAACCTAAACTATAAGAATGCAACTAAATGCAAAATGATTCTACCTACTTGGTTAAAAATAATCAATCTCCAAGAGCATGTATGAACAAGTAGGGCAAAGGTCATATGACGACTCACGAATCCTACCAATTCAAATATAAAAATGAAGTACAAGTAGACTTGCAAAAAGAACGCTCATGAAAGCCGGAAACAAGGAATTGAGCATCGAACCCTCACCGGAAGTGTATCCGCTCTAGTCGCTCTAGTGTATAGGGTCGATCACTCAATTCTCTTCTAATCATGCTTTCTATGATTTGTTTTTCTTCTAACAATCAACAATTATTCAATGTATGCATACATTCATCATGAGGACTTATTCATAGGTTGTAATGGGGCTAGGGTAAAGGTAAGGATGCATATGGTCAAGTGAGCTTGAAATTTGTGTCTTTGATTAGCCTAAGCTCTCACCTAACACATGTAACAACCTATACAATTCTAATAAACAACCTAGCTACCCATGATTCCTACTTTTTCACATACTCATGCATCCTCTTTAATTCACATTCCATATGCATTAATTTTTATTGAACTTTACTTTGGGGCATTTTTGTCCCCTTTTTATTGTATTCTTTTCCTATATATTTTTCTTTTTTTTATTATTTTTTTTATACATTTTTTTTATCAAATTTTTTTTAGTATATACAAATGTATCAATGCATATGGTTTTACATATAGTGCATGAATATGTACCCAATTCCCAATATTTTTAACAGAAATAAAAATTACACTTTTACCTCAACCAATGTCCCAAGTTTCCCATACCCAAATGATAAACACTTTCACTAGCCTAAGCTAATCAAAAATCCAAATTAAGGACATTTATTATTTTTCACTTAGGGGTAATGATGTGCTATAATTAAGAACAAAAGGGATTAAATAGGCTCAAATTTGGCTAACAATGGTTGATGAAAGGTAGGTTATTTGGATAAGTGAGCTAAATGAAATGATGGCCTCAATCATATAAATGCATGTATACATGGAATAATGGACATAAAGAATCAAACAAATCAAAGATTACAATCATAGAAAGAGAACAATGCACACAAGAATGGAAATAAGTGGTTATATGATGTAACCACACAATTAAGCTCAAAATTCACATGCTTGTGTTCTTAGCTCAAAAACCATGTTCCAAAATAAATTCTTCAAGCAAGTTTGTCACAAAATTTTTTTTTTCAAATTGGTGGGGTGCCCTAAAAACAGTTTTCTTGGAAAAGAAATCATCACCCTAACCAAGTAGTCCTAACATAAAAAAAATTGCTCAAATATGTACAAATTTTAACTATCATGCAACCTATCATGCAATGCAACAACTAATCTAACAATGACAAAAATTAAAATTTGGTGTTAAAAAAGGAAGTTGTTACCCATGGAGGTCGGTCGGACGACCTCCCCACACTTAGAAATTTGCACCGTCCTCGGTGCATGCAAAGAAGAGCAAGGTGGACGGGTTGCTACAACTGATGATTTTTTTTCAAAAGGTTGTGCGGGTGAACTTGTTTGTTGCCCCATTTAGAAGCCCTTCCATTCTTTTCCTTCTTGGTGGCCAACCTAAAAGGAAAGAAAAAGAAAGAAAATTATGCCTACAATAAAGATAGCGAAGCAAGTAGAACATAGGCAGGGGCTAATGCTAAATAAGAGTAAGGTTCTCACCACATGTTAGCTACGCATGTAAGTGAGAAACAATATAGGTAAAGGGCATATCAATTAATACTTGATGCAAGAGTGAAGTCAAAGCATAGGTACATGAGATGAAAAACATGTTGCATCAAGCTTAATCAACAATCGACACGAACAAGATTAGTGATAAGCATGAGAGCATTTGGTCCCATCCTAACTCAACGATAATAAGGTATAAAAATAAAGGATCATGAGTTAGGAAGGACTAAAGCACTAATCTTTTGTGTAGAGCAAATATTACAATTAATGTCAAACAAGTCACAAAGCACCAAGATTAACCAAGAAATTCTCAACAATTGAATATAAGAATCCAACACCATTATTAAAATAAGAAACGTAGAAAATAAAAGGAAAAACAAGTTACAAAAAAAATAAAAAAATAAAATTAAAATGCAATGCATGAAAACAAGGAAATGCAATAAAAGAAAATGGAAGAAAAGAAAAGAAAAAAAAATTTTTAATTTTTTTTAATAATAATTTTTTTTCTTTTTATATTTTTAAAAGAAAGAAAAAAATTTTTTCAAGAGAGGAAGAAGAAAGAAAGAAAAAGGAAAGAAGAAAGAAGGATAAAGGAGAAAGGAGAAAAACATGGTGCAAATCCGCGCATATGCGCCATGCGTGCTTAGGCACGGATGCAGCACGGACAATCCGCGCGCACGCGCCATGCGTGCTTGGGCGCGGAGGCAGCAAAAACAATCCGCGCGCGCGCGCCATGCGTGCTAAGGCGCGGATGCGACAGGGACAATCGGCGCGTGCGCGTGCCATGAATGCTTACGCGCGGATCACCTGGCACAAAGTAGGCATAAAGTGGGCACAACTCTCTGGTTTTTGTACCAGGAGTGTGATATGCACCACCCGTGCGCGCGCACTGCGCGCTTGGGCGCCGATTCCCATTTTTTTTTTTTTTAAAGAAGCACAAACACAGAATTTAATACTCTCCTAATCTATAAACATTCTAAAGCAAGCAAAATTCAAATTTAACAACAAATCTTTTTGTTTTTTTTTGTTTTTGAAAAATTTTCAAATACACTAAAAACAAAACTTATACTACAAGCAAAATGCAATCTAACTACAACTATTCTAAGCAAAGCATGAATGCAATAAACAACCTACCAACAAAAGCAAAATGCATAAGAGTATATAAAATAAGAAAAACTACCTACAATGGCAACTCCAATCACTTATTGACCAAATCTAAAAGAGAGTGGAAAGAGTTTACCATGGTGGGGTGTCTCCCACCTAGCACTTTTAGTTTAAGTCCTTAAGTTGGACATTTGGGAGGCTCCTTGTCATGGTGGCTTATGCTTGTATTCATCCTTGATCTTCCAAGAATGCTTGCTCCTCAATTGGTTGTCAGAATTTCCAACCATTTCCACCAAGCTTGGGTGAGATTCTTCCCAAGATATGAGCTCCCAAAATTGATCCTCATATATTCCCAGATCCCAAATCTTGTTTTTGCACCCATCTTCAAGTTGATCATCATAGCTCTAATTGGGTGGTTTAGCCTTGGAATTCTCAAAGAAGCCTCCAAACAACTTCCTAGACCCATGAAATTTGGTTCTACACCAACCATTTCCATTCAAATTTGAGCATGCAACCATTATGAACTTAGAGTAATGTTTCCAACCACTACACAACTCTCTCTTACTCTTAACTCCACAAAGAGCTCTAAGTTGACCATCATTTTCAATCAAACCATATTCAAGTGAGAATGTGAAGCTTAGGGATAAGAATTTTACCCACTTGAATGTTGTATTGGATGGTGACTTAGGAAGGGATGTCTCCAATGATCTTTCAAGCTCCACTCCCTTGTATTCTTCCTTGATTACCTCCACCTCTTTACAACTTTTCTTAACTTCAACCTCTTCCTCTTGGTGGCTTGCTTCCAATTCAATTTCTTCTTTATTTCTCACCAAGGGCATGAGAGGTTGTGCATCTTCTTCTTTGATCTCCATGTCAAGCCCAATGGAAGAGGGTTCAACAACTTCCACAAAATCATCAACAATGTTACTTGGTGTGGAAGTGTTCTCAAGTTTGAAATTCACCTCTTGTTCAACTTCCTCTAACTCTTCAACCACTTCTTCTTCTTTAACAATCTCTCCCTCCTCCACTTGTTGTAAGACATACCCCATCTCCTTGTCCTCATGTTGAGATTCTAAAATCTCCTTCATGCTCCTTTCTTCGGTTGATTTCTCACACTCATCCGTGGAGATGCTTTGCTTGTTGCATGAGTCCCATGAGTCCAAGTTGGCTTTAATTTTGGCAAGGTTAGCCTCAATAGCTTCATAATTCCTCCTTTGGGCTTCCTCTTGCTCCTTTTGATGGATTATTGCTTGAAGCCGATCCATTTCTTCCTTGAGATGATCCATTGACTCTTTGATGGATGGATGTGGGTGTTCTTCCTTGGAGGGTTGTGGTGAAAAGGGAAATTCATTATGTGGTTGAAAGTTATCATATATGAGAGGTGATTCATCTTGGTAAGGGTAGTGAGGTGGTGGTTCTTGAGGGTATTGGTGGTGGAATTGGGGTGGTTCTTCATATGGTTCATATGGTTCACAAGGTGGTTGGTATGGTGGATATGGGTTGGGGTCATATAGAGGTGGTTGGTGAAAAGGGGCTTGTGAGTAAGGTGGTTCAAAATCATGTTGAGGAGGTGGTTCAAAGGCATATGGTGGTGGTTGTTGACAATCATAATAAGGGTCCCCATATCCATTAGATTGATATGCATTAGGATGAGAGTTATACCCATAAGAATCCGGAGGGGGTTGTTGCCAAGAAGGTTGATCAATCCCTTGAGGCTCCTCCCATCTTTGATTGTTCCATCCTTGATGCGTATTGTCATTATAGTCCCCATTTCCTACAACATAATTTGAGCCAAAATCATAGCCAAAGTGATGAGAATTCATGATAGCAAATAAAAACAAAAGCTAACAAAAATAAGCAACTAGTCCTAAGGCTAACAAAAACTAACAAATAAGCAAAAGGCAAACATATTCACAATATTCACAATAGCCAACAATATAACACCAGTGCAACTCCCCGGCAACGGCGCCATTTTGATAGAAGGGAATTGTCGTGTCGGTATAGAATTTCACAATTGAAATCTCGTTGCAAGTATAGTTCTACACCAACAAACAATCCTCTCAATCAAAAATTTGATTGTCACAAAGAACAAACCCCAAATAAGAAATAACCGGAGTATTTTGGACTCCGGGTCGTCTCACGAAGAGTTGCAATGAAGTGATCAATTATTGGCTATGAAGATCAAGGGGGGTTTGGTTGATAAGTGGACAAGAAAATAAATGACAAGAAAGTAAATTAAGCAAGTAATTAAAGAAAGCAATTAATAAAGAGAGACATTCATGGCAATGGATTGAGGTCATAGGCTTTCTATCCTAGTCATGCATGATTAATTCATCTTATTTAGTTAACTCACACATCGGGAGAATGTCAAACAAGACTAATTAATCATGTCACAAATATAAACAAGTTAATCATATCACAAATATAAACAAGAATTTATCTCATTACGTCAACTCCAACAAATAGGGAGAAAGTCTAACGAGACTAGCTAATCTCAATCCAAAAGTCCTAACCAACTTACTAATTAAACTAGCAAAAGATTAGCGTCAATGGAAACAATATTCCATAAGTCCTAATCAACTCACTAATTTAATTAGCAAAAGGTTAGCATCAATGGAAACAATACTAGCTAACAACTCTAGATTGCCAACATAAGTTGGGTTTTCATGACTCAAGATTTCCCAATTACTCTTTCCAAGCCAAGAATGCTCAAAATCTACTCTAAAGCCCAACCAAGCATTTTGTCAAACACTTGGTGGGTAATAAAGGAAAGCATAGTAAATGTGCAAGAATAATAAAATCTACCAACTACAAATTGCAAGGAAACAAGATCACAATTCAAATCAACAATAAAAGAACATGGAAACTTAAAATTGCATTAAAGAAAATTAAGATCCAACAATTGTTCATAAACATAAAAGAGGACAAAATAAAGGGAATGACAAGTAAAAATAGAAGAGTAGAGATGTAACAACAAGAAATTAAAAAGGAGGAACTAAATCAAAACAAGAATTAAAACTTGGATTTAAGAAAATTAAACCTAAACTACCCAAAATTCTAGAGAGAAGGGAGAGCTTCTCTCTCTAGAATTCTACCCTAAAACATGATGAAAACTAAAACTATGACTACTTGCCTCCATTCCCCCTTCAATACTTGGGTTCAATAGCATCAGAAATGGGTTGGATTGGGCCCAAAATGAGCTGCAAAATCGCTGGGGGCGATTTCATAAAAGTGGGCCACGGATAGCATCGGCGTGCGCGCGCAAAGTGTGCGTGCGCTCCCCTGAACGCGAAGCAACATATGGCAAAATTTATATCATTTCGAAGCCCCGGATGTTAGCTTTCCAACGCAACTGGAACCGCCTCATTTGGACCTCTGTAGCTCGAGTTATGGTCGATTGAGTGCAAAGAGGTCGGACTTGACAGCTTTACGGTTCCTTCATTTCTTCATGAGTTCTCCCACTTTGCATGCTTTTCTCCTCATTTTTTCCATCTGATACTTGCCTTATGAACATGAAATCACTCAACAAACATATCAAGGCATCGAATGGAATTAAAGTGAGTTAAATTTAGCTATTTTAAGGCCTAAAAAGCATGTTTTCACATTTAAGCACAAATTAAGGGAGAATTACAAAACCATGCTATTTCATTGAATAAATGTGAGAAAAGGTGATAAAATCCCCCAAAATAAGCACAAGATAAACCACAAAATCGGGGTTTATCATTGGGTTCTTGCACCCGAGCTCGACCTTACTCTCTTCAGCTTAGACAACGTTGTGAAGGATGGCAAAACTGTCCCTGATAACCCTGATGATGATGATGTCGAACCTCCTTCTGTGCCTGCCGCCAAAGCTTCTGTTGTGCCGACTTCTTCACCTCCTGCAGCTTTTCATCCCGAGTCGGATCCTGATTGTCAAATCTTGAACCGGGATGATGGGACGGTGGATGCGGTGCCCCTTCAGACTCGATCTCCTTCGCCCCGAGATGCTACCATTGGAGAATCCTTGAACCCCATGTAGTTTTATGAAATTTTGGATGTGTATGGCCCGGTCTGTGGGTCTTCAAACTCTTTTCGATTTGTAGTTTTGTTGTTTTGTTTTCTAAACACTTTGAGTTGCTTTGCTGTTAGCAACTTTATTTTGGGAGAACAAAGTATTTTCTTGGGCTTCTTTGAGGTCGACTTTGGGTGGCCTCTTTGAGCTTTGTTAATATTATAACTTTGTTTCTTTTCATGACATGTTGGTCTGCATCTGTCTGGTATCTTTTAGGTTTTTGGGGGTGTTGGAGCCGTGTTGTCCGACCTCTTGTGATTGCCTTTGTATTTTCATACTTGTGGCTTAATTCTTTTGAGGTTGTGGATGTTTGGGTCCAACTTGTATGTCGACTTTCTTACTTCGGCCTGAAGTTGTTCTTAGTAATCCATTTTGTTTGGACCTTTGTTAGGTCTCTTGTTGGGGATAACGTTTTAGTTTTTTAAACCGCCTTCATCGTGTCGGTCTCTGATGAGCAGATAATTTATACGCTTTTTGGCATTGTTTTTAGTATGTTTTTAGTATATTTTAATTAGTTTTTATTATATTTTTATTAGTTTTTATTTAAAAATCACATTTCTGGACTTTACTATGAGTTTGTGTATTTTTCTGTGATTTTAAGTATTTTCTGGCTGAAATTGAGGGACCTGAAAAAGGACTGCAGATGCTGTTGGATTCTGACCTCCCTGTACTCGAAGTGGATTTTCTAGAGCTACAGAAGCCCGATTGGCGCGCTATGAATTGCGTTGGAAAGTAGATATCCTGGGCTTTCCAGCAATATATAATAGTCCATACTTTGTCCGATATTTGGTGGCCCAAACTGGCGTTCCAAGTCAGCTCAAGAATTCTGGCGTTTAACTCCAAAACTGGCACAAAAGCTGGAGTTAAACGCCCAAACTGGCACAAAAGCTGGCGTTTAACTCCAAGAAATGTCTCTACACATGGAAGCTTCAATGCTCAGCCCAAGCACACACCAAGTAGGCCCGGAAGAAGATTTCTGCATTAATTACTGATTTCTGTAAACCCTAGGCTACTAGTTCTCTATAAATAGGACCTTATACTATTGTACTTTTAATCTTTGATAAGTCTTAGGCTATCTTAGACACGTTTGAAGGCTGGCCATTCGGCCATGCCTAGACCTTGTTCTTATATATTCTCAACGGTGGAGTTTCTACACACCATAGATTAAGGTGTGGAGCTCTGCTGTTCTTCATGAATTAATGCAAAGTACTACTGTTTTTCTATTCAATTCACGCCTACTTCTTCTCTAAGATATTCATTCGTTCTTCAACTTGATGAATGTGATGATCCGTGACACTCATCATCATTCTCACCTATGAACATGTGCCTAACAACCACCTCTGTTCCACTAGCAATGGCTTGAATGCGTATCTCTTGGGTTTCTAATCTAAGATTGGAACCTTCGTGGTATAGGCTAGAATTATTGGCGGCCATTCCTGAGATCCGGAACGTCTAAACCTTGTCTGTGGTATTCTGAGTAGGATCTGGGAAGGGATGACTGTGACGAGCTTCAAACTCGCGATTGTTGGGCGTGTGACAGACGCAAAAGGATCAAGGGATCCTATTCCAACATGATCGAGAACCGACAGATGATTAGCCGTGCGGTGACAGCACATTTGGAACATTTTCACTAAGAGGACGGGAAGTAGCCATTGACAACAGTGATTCCCAATATAAAGCTTGCCATGGAAAGGAGTATGAATGATTGGAAGAAGGCAATAGGAAAGCAGAGGTTCAGGAGGAACAAAGCATCTTCATACGCTTATCTGAAATTCCAACCGAAGAATTACATAAGTATCTCTATCTTTATTTTATGTTTTATTTATCTTTTAATTATCAATCCTCCATAACCATTTGAATCCGCCTGACTGAGATTTACAAGATGACTATAGCTTGCTTCAAGCCGACAATCTCCATGGGATCGACCCTTACTCACGTAAGGTATTACTTGGACGACCCAGTGAACTTGCTTGTGCGGAATTCGGAATTGTGACAAAGTGTGTGAATTACGTTTCGAGCACCAAGTTTTTGGCGCCGTTGTTAAGGATCACAACTTCGTGTTGTACCTTTTTGACACAGGTCGGACTCTTCATGTCAATTATAGCCCGGCATTTATCCAGGTTTACCTTGATTCCTCTTTGTGTGAGCATAAAACCAAGGAATTTGCCAGCTTCTACTGCGAAGGTGCATTTTGCAGGATTGAATCGCATACCATGCCTTCTTATAATGTCGAACACTCGGGCCAAGTCAGACAATAGAGTCTCTTCACTTTGTGTCTTTATTAACATGTCGTCCACATAGACTTTCATGATTTTTCCGATATGATCCGAAAATACCTTATTCATTAACCTTTGATAAGTAGCTCCTACGTTTTTAAGACCAAAAGGCATGACGATGTAGCAGTAGTTTACTTTTGAGGGGATTCTAGAGTTTCAAGGTGATGTTCTTATCATCACAAAAGCTGATTGATTCTCATCAATTTAGCTGTTGAATGTAATGTTCTGCTGAAACTTGGCCAAACATGTCTAATCTTTTAGACTGAAGCTTTAGACTAACAATGCATGATTCTTGGAATTCTTCTTAAAAGTTTTGATTCTCTTTATTTTCTTTTCCATATAATTTTCGAAAATCACAAAAAAATGTATAAAACCATAAAAATCAAAAATATTTTATGTTTCTTGTTTGAGTCTAGAATCAATTTTTAAGTTTGGTGTCAATTGCATGTTTTTATTCTTCTTGCATTTTTCGAATATATGCATTATGTTCTTCATTGATCTTCAAGTTGTTCTTGATGATTTCAGTGCTCTGATCTTTAAATTCTCTTGTTTTGTGTGTTTTGTTGTTTTTCTTATGCATTCTCAATTTGTTAAAGCCTCTAATACAAAATTTCTAAGTTTGGTGTCTTGCATGCATTGTTCATTTGATCTTAGTTGCATTTTTTTTATTTCTCATCATTAAAAAAAATTCAAAAATATTTTCAAAATTGTGTCTTTTCAAGCTAATAATACAGAGAATTGAAGATTCAGCCAGCCAGGGTACCTGGCTGGGCGTTTAACGCCCAAAAAGGTAGGATTTTGGGCGTTAAACGCCAGGATGACACTAGAGGGAAGATTTTGTTTTTAATTTAGATTTTTTTCAAATCTTCATAATTTTTCAAAATCAAATCTTTTTCAAATAATATCTTTTCAATCATATCTCTTCAAAATCAATTTCTTTCCGTTTTTTTTATTACTATTTTCGAAAATCCTTGCTAAAATTAATAATTTACTTCAAAATTTTCAAGTTGTTACTTGCCTATTAAGAAAGGATCAAATTTTAAATTTTAAGAATCATATCTTCTAAATTCTTGTTAGTCAAGTAATCAACTTTAATTTTAAAATTTTCTTTTTTTTAAATTGATTTTCAATCATATATTCTCAATCATATCTTTTCAATCGCATCTTTTTCAAAATTAATTTTCAATCATATCTTTTTAATTTCTAACTTCAAAATCTTTTTCAAAAATCACTTAATTTCTTTCCCAATTTTAGTTTTCAAAAATCATCAACTAATTTTTCAAAATCTTTTACTTTATTCTTCCCCTCTTCTCACATCCTTCTATTTAAAGGACTAACACTCTTCCTCAAGGTGCAATTCGAACTCCCTCCTTCTTTATATGTTCGAATTCTCTTCTATCTACCTCCTCCTTCTATTCTTATTTTCCTCTGACACCTCAAGGAATCTCTATACTGTGACATAGAGGATTCCCTACTTTCTTGTTCTCTTCTCTTTCATATGAGCAGGAACAAAGATAAAGGCATACTTGTTCAAGCTGATCCTGAACCTGAAAGGACCTTGAAGAGAAAGCTAAGAGAAGCTAAAGAACATCTCTCTTTAGAGGGCCTAACAGAGCTTTTCAAGGAAAAAGAAACCATGGCAACCGAAAACAACAATACCAACAATGCAAGGAAGGTGCTTGGTGACTTTACTGCACCTACTCCCGACTTCTATGGTAGAAGCATCTCAATCCCTGCCATTGGAGCAAACAACTTTGAGCTTAAGCCTCAATTAGTTTCTCTAATGCAACAGAGTTGCAAGTTTCATGGACTTCCATTGGAAGATCCTCATCAGTTCTTAGCTGAATTCTTGCAAATCTGTGACACTGTCAAGACCAATGGGGTTGACCCTGAAGTCTACAGACTTATGCTTTTTCCTTTTGCCGTAAGAGACAGAGCTAGGACATGGTTGGATTCACAACCTAAAAAAAGCCTGAACTCTTGGGAAAATCTAGTCAATACCTTCTTGGCAAAGTTCTTTTCACCTCAAAAATTGAGCAAGCTTAGAGTGGAAGTCCAAACCTTCAGACAAAAGGAAAGAGAATCCCTCTATGAAGCCTGAAAAAGATACAAGCAATTGATCAGAAGATGTCCTTCCGACATGCTTTCTGAATGGAGCATCATAGGTATTTTCTATGATGGTCTGTCTGAAATATCCAAGATGTCATTGGATAGCTCTGCTGGAGGATCTCTTCATCTGAAGAAGACGCCTGCAGAAGCTCAGGAACTCATTGAAATGGTTGCAAATAACCAATTCAAGTACACTTCTAAAAGGAATCCTGTGAATAATGGGACAAATCAGAAGAAAGGAGTTCTTGAAATTGATACTCTGAATGCTATATTGGCTCAGAATAAAATATTGACTTAGCAAGTCAATATGATTTCTCAGAGTCAGTCTGGAATGCAAGCTGCACCAGGTAGTACTAAGGAAGCTTTCTCTGAAGAAGAAGCTTATGATCCTGAGAACCCAGCAATGGAAGAGGTGAATTACATGGGAGAACCCTATGAAAAAACCTATAATCCTTCATGGAGAAATCATCCAAATCTCTCATGGAAAGATCAACAGAGACCTCAACAAGGTTTCAACAACAATAATGGTGGAAGAAACAGGTTTAGCAATAGCAAGCCTTTTCTATCATCTTCTCAGCAACAGACAGAGAACTCTAAGCAAAGCCATTCTGACTTAGCAACCATTGTCTCTGATCTAATTAAAACCACTCAAAGTTTCATGACTGAAACAAGGTCCTCCATTAGAAATTTAGAGGCACAAGTGGGTCAGCTGAGTAAGAAAATTACTGAACTCCCTCCTAGTACTCTCCCAAGCAATACAGAAGAGAATCCAAAGAGAGAGTGCAAGGCCATAAATATGTCTCACATGGCCGAACCTAGAGAGGAGGAAGAGGCAGTGATCTCCACTGAGGAAGACCTCAATGGATGTTCACTGGCCTCCATGGAGTTCCCTGATAAGGAACCATGGGAATCTGAGGCTCATACTGAGACTATAGAGATTCCATTGAATTTACTTCTGCCATTCATGAGCTCTGATGAGTATTCTTCCTCTGAAGAGGATGAAGATGTTACTGAAGAGCAAGTTGCTA
>NC_029794.2:99913341-99916436 GCF_000816755.2 Arachis ipaensis
GAAATAGGCTTATGGACTTGTAGAGGATGTCTTGGTAAAGGTTGAAGGCCACTACATCCCTGCTGACTTCATAATCCTAGAGACTGGGAAGTGTATGGATGAATCCATCATCCTTGGCAGACCCTTCTTAGCCACAGCAAAAGGTGTGATTGATGTTGACAGAGGAGAATTGATCATTCAAGTGAATGGAGACTCCCTTGTGTTTAAAGCTCAAGGAT
This sequence comes from Arachis ipaensis, assembly GCF_000816755.2. Classification (NCBI taxonomy): domain Eukaryota; kingdom Viridiplantae; phylum Streptophyta; class Magnoliopsida; order Fabales; family Fabaceae; genus Arachis; species Arachis ipaensis. The sequence goes on from NC_029794.2 coordinate 99,913,560, forward strand.
ATCCCTCTGTCACCATGGAGAGGAAGCATGAAGAGCTTCTCTCAATACAGAGTCAAACAGAGCCCCCACAGTCAAACTCTAAGTTTGGTGTTGGGAGGCCACAACCAAACTTTAAGTTTGGTGTTGAACCCCCACATTCAAACTCTAAGTTTGGTGTTGGGAGGTTTCAACATTACTCTGAACATCTGTGAGGCTCCATGAGAGCCACTGTCAAGCTATTGACATTAAAGAAGCGCTTGTTGTGAGGTAACCCAATTTTTACTTATCTATGTTAAATTTCTATTTTCTTTTGTTATTTTATGTTTTCTGTAGGTTGATGATCATGAGAAGTCACAAAAATAATTGAAAAAGTAAAAAAAGAAGGAAAAACAGAATGAAAAATAAAACACCCTGGAGGAGAAACTTACTGGCATTTAAACGCCAGTAAGGGTAGCAGAATGGGCGTTAAACTCCCAGTCTGGCACCATTCTGGGCGTTTAACGCCAAAAATGGGCACCAGACTGGAATTTAACGCCAGGAATCGGTAAGAAGCTGGCGTTAAATGCCAGAAATGGGCAGCAGCCTGGCATTTAACGCCAGGATTGGCAACAAGGGGCGTTTTGCACGCCACATGGTGCAGGGATGAGAAATCCTTGACACCTCAGGATCTGTGGACCCCACAGGATCCCCACCTACCCCACCTCTCTCTCTCTCTTCTTCACCCATTCACCAATCACCTCAATACCTCTTCCCTAAAAACCCCTCACCTATCAAATCCCACCATTCTCTTCACCACTCACATCCATCCTTCATATCACTCCACCTACCTCACCATTCAAATTCAAACCACTTTCCCACCCAAACCCACCCATAATGGCCGAACCACACCCCCCTCTCCACTCCTATATAAACCCATCTTCACTCCTTCATTTTCACACAACCTAAACACTACCCATCCCCCTTGGCCGAAACACAAAGCCCCCTCTGTTTCGGGGGTTACCTGAAACTGGAGGTCGATCTCGGATGAGATCTTCGGTACTGGTCGGAGATGATGTGTCTGGCTGGCTGGTGGCGGCCGGAGCTGTTGTGTCCGACTTGTTGGACTTGTTGCACTGCTGATCCTTGGCCACCGGAGGGTAGGGGGTACCTGCAAGAGACTCCGATGCTTAAGTTAGCACGGGTATTAAGCAGGTTTTATGTAGAATCAGAGTATGAGTTATACCTGGGTGCTCCAGTGTATTTATAGTAGTGTGGGCTGACCTTTCTGATAAGATAAGTTAGTTATCTTATCTTATCTTATCCTGTTTTGGATGAAGTCAGCTTATCTTCAAGGGAATCGCCTTTATCTCTATAAGCTGGGATTGCCTTTGGATTTGGGTCGTGTTCCTCTATTTGGGCCCTTTATTGGGCTTTCCTGTCGATATGGCCGAGTTCTTTGTAACAAAGTTGGTCCGCTTGACCTTAACAGGTCGGTCGTTGCATCGCAGGTCGGATAGCTCGACCCAGGGTATGAACAGTGCCCCTGCTTGAGCTCGGTCTTCTTTGTCGAGGTCGAGTCCTTGACTTCGGTCCTTCTCGTAGCGAAGCCGAACTCAAGCATTTTGTCGACTTCTTTTGTAGCAGCTTTTGAATGTAGAACGTTTTTCCTCTACAGGCACGCGCTTTTATATTGGTGCTTTGGGAACGTGCGAGGGTTTAATGCCTTTTAATTTTAGCATTAATTGCCCCGTTTCCTTTTGGCTCTTTATTTTAATTTTGAAAACCCAGAAACGATTTCTCTTCTTTCGCCCTTTTCATAACTTCTTCGCATTTTTCCCTTCATTCTCTCGCTTTCAACTTTTCTTTGTGTTGCGGCCTTTGTTTGATTTTTCTGAAGCCTCTGCCTGGAGTTCGTGGTTTCGCGTTTCAGCCCAACGACGTTTTTTTTTTTTGCTCGTGTCTTTTCTTTTGCTTCGAGGTAGTGATTCCAGATTTCGCCATCCCTCTTCACCTTCCCTGAAGTCTTGCTGCCTTTTCAGGTTGGTACTAACTTTCTTGCTTCTTTCACAGCTTCATCTTTAGTTTTTTGGTGAAGCTTTTGCTTTTGCATGTTTTGAAAGTTTGAACCTTTTCGTGATTTTGCATCTGTTTGTCGCTGTAAATGCGTTTTTCTTGGCTTTCTTTTGTGTGTTCCTCTGGTATTTCCATCGAGGCTTTATATGGTTTTTGTTTGTTGCTTCTGATTTTTTACTATCTGGTAGAAACTCTGCATCCGTTCCTTGCTTTGCTTGATTGCTTTTTGTCTGATTTCTCAAAAGTTCGTACCTTTGATGATTTCCATTTGACGTGTTTTGATGTTTTGGGAATGCTTTTTGCTTGGTTGACTGTGATGACTTATGCTTCTGGAAATGCTTGCTTGTTTGAAGTATTTTTCTTATTTGTAAGATGCTGGGGTGAGAGCTGTAGATTTTCCTGGAAACCTTGCTTTGTTACTGCCTCCAAAGGATGCCCCAAGATTTTGGTTTGAGTCTTGGGGTTTTCCTTTTCTGTGTGATCACCTGCATCGTATTGAGTTGTTTTCTCCCTTGTCTGAGATGTTTTTAGTAATCCCCTCTTCTTTTCTTACTTGTAGGATTAGTTGGCCTCATGTCTTCTCGCAATAACATTGTAGAGATGTCTTCCAGAGTTCCCGAGGGGATGTCCGATTAGCTGGACTCCCTTATTTTGTTGTGTGTTTCTATTGTGGATGCTGAATTTTGCACAGAGCTGAGGAAGCGCCATAGGATTTGTGCTAACAGTGCCTGCGAGGGTGATTATGAGCTTGTTGCTCCTGATTCCGATGAGAGAGTTTGTTTTCCGACTTCTGTCGAGGGGGAGCGTCCCTCTTTCTATGCTTATGAATACTTCTTCAGCCAATTG
>NC_029794.2:99917167-99922742 GCF_000816755.2 Arachis ipaensis
AAAGAAAGCTTCCTGGGTCTCTTTCAGGTCGGCCCAGGGGCATAAAGTTTTTGCCATGTATGATGAGTCGTTTAAAGATTTTAAGAACTATTTCTTTCGAGTCCGTGCCGTTGAGGGGGTTCGCCCCTTTTTTCTTGATGAAAATGATGAGCCTGCTTTTCCTCTAGAGTGGCAAAAGAATGTAAGAGTGCCACGTTACACATGGGAAATGCTTAGTGAGGTTGAGCGGGCCTTTGTAGTTGTTCTTGAAGATTTGTGGGGGAAGCCACCCCACCTGGACACGAAGAGATTTTTTAGTGATCCATCTTTGGTTCGGGCTGCTTTGGGTACTGCCTGATTTATTTTTATACTTGCTCCCGAGCTTTGTTTCTCCTGTGTTGTAAGTTGTCTTTGTTTTTTGTGTTTTTCAGAGATGTCGAAGAATAATGATTCTATGAGAGCCTATAAGAAGGCGAAGAAGGCGACCGCTGCTTTAAATATCTCGGCCAAGGCGGCCGGAGAGGGGTCTTCTCAGCCTCTAGTTAAACCTCCTATACCGGGTTCTCTCGGGCCGAGGAGAGCAATTCCTACTCCTCGGGTCCGTCTGGTCGATCCTCCACAATCTTCCATTGCAGCTTCCGGTGCCCCTCCTAGTAAAAAGCAAAGAACAACTGAGCCTTTCAACCTTGATGCTCCTGACTTTGATGCGGTTGAGTTTGTAGATCAACAAATCGGCCCTTATGGTGTTCTTCCTATGGACGATGTGTCGATTCTTCATCATTTTGATTATATCACCCGGAGTGGTATCAAGTTGGCACATATGGGGGCGGCCCTATATCGAACTGCTCAAAGCCTTCCTCTCCATGCCACTAAAACTTTTATGGAGGAGACCAAACAGGAGTTTGATCGGATGAAGGACTTGAAGGGGGAGCTTGAAGTAAGGGTGGCCAGGTTGGAGAAAGACTTGGAAAATGAAAAGGCTATTTCTACCTCCCTGGCTGGTTCTCTGAAACTGGCCGAGGACACGGCTATGCAGCATAAGGATAGTTATTTGACGTCTTACCGAGAGGTGTTACGTCTGAGAGAAGAGTTGGAGAATGCCCGGGAGAATTATTCCGAACTCCAAGGTCATCTTGTTGGCAGTGTAACTGCTGCCTATGAGAACCTGAATGAACAAGTTCGGGTTATTGCTCCCGAGGCCGACCTGACCCTCTTTAGCTTGGAGAACGTTGTCAGGGATGGCAAGGTTGTCCCTGATGACGAGGATGAGGATGATGTCAATCCTCCCCCTGTAACCTCTACCAAGGTGTCGACTTCTGCTGCCCCTGCCGAGGTTGGTCCTCCCGCTTCTGATCCCAACTGCCAGATCTTGAACCGGGATGACGGTACTGTAGATGCCATTCCTCTCCAGACTCGGCCTCCGTCTCCTCGGCCTGATGCTGCTAAAAAATCTTCTGACCCTTAGCTTTATCTTTATTCTGGATATGTAGTTAGCCCGGCTTGTGGGCTTTTTTAAACTCTTTATGTTTTGTTAGTTTGCTGACACTTTCCCGTTGCTTGCCTAGCAACTTTTGTTTTTTATGAAAAACAAATGGTAGCATGCTTTAGCTTTTTTGAGATAGATTTTGGTGGCCTCTGAGGCTATTATAACCTTGTGGATGATATTGCACTTTTTGTGCTTGACTTTGGTATCTCTTTTTCTGCGAATATTGGAACCTTGCGGCTTAACCTTTTTTGGATTGCTTTGTACTTTGTATCTTGAATCCTTTGTGGTTGTGACTAGGTAGGTCTAACTTGCTTTTTGGTTCATTCTCGCTTCGGCTTGCATTTCTGACGATTTGTAGCCGATTTCTTCAAGTTAGTCCTCCGATTTGTTTTCGCAGTCCTTTTTTAAGTTATTTTTGTAATCCTCTTTCTTGGATCTTTGTCCGATCTCTTTCAGGGATTACTTTTATAACTTTTTAGTTGTAGGAGTCCGACTTGGTTATATCGGTCTCCTTTAAGTTATTTGTAGTCCTCTTTCTTGGATCTTTGTCAGATCTCTTTCAGGGACTGCTTTGATAACTTTTAAGTAGTAGAAGTCCGACTTGGTTATATAGGTCTCCTTTAAGTTATTCATAGCCCTCTTTCTTGGATCTTTGTTCGATCTCTTTCAGGGACTACTTTGATAACTTTTAAGTAATAGGAGTCCGACTTAGTTATATCGGTCTCCTTTAAGTTATTCGTAGTCCTCTTTCTTGGATCTTTGTCAGATCTCTTTCAGGGACTACTTTGATAACTTTTAAGCGGTAGGAGTCCGACTTGGTTATATCGGTCTCCTTTAAGTTATTTGTAGTCCTCTTTCTTGGATCTTTGTCAGATCTCTTTCAGGGACTACTTTGATAACTTTTAGGTGGTAGGAGTCCGACTTGGTTATATCGGTCTCCTTTAAGTTATTCGTAGCCCTCTTTCTTGGATCTTTGTCAGATCTCTTTCAGGGACTACTTTGATAACTTTCCATTTTGGGCCGACTTTGTCAGGTCGAGCCCTTCTAAGTTAAAGTAATCCTCTTTAATAGGGTTGGCCAGACCTCTTTCCAGGGTTTACTTATAACTTGGGTTGACTTGGTCTGACTTCTCGACGTCGGCCAGTCTTTAAGTTATTATTTTAGCAATCCGTAAGACCTCGTCAGGTTCTTTCTTGGATCACTTTCGATAACTTCTTACATTATTCTGTGTTCATCTTTGCCGATTTGTAGAAAGTGGTTGTCATCTCTAGATCGTCCTTTGGGTGAATCGCGTTTTCACCTTTATCGGACGGTTGTCTTTATCGTGATCCTGCAGTGAAATTGTTTTTCACTTTCTGCCGATCTGTTGCTTTATAATCGGACGATGAATGCTTCAGATTAATGCGTCTTGAAATCTTTGTAGGATATCTAAAATATATTTTATTTAAAGGAAAAGTGCGAATATATACATATGGGGTTGTCTGAGTCTCAACTTGGTGCCTCATTAAAAAGCCTTTTCAGGAAAAAGAGTGCGTCTAATGATGAGATCTTTTATCTTTTCTAACTGTAGTACCTTCTGAGGTTGCAGGCGTGCCATGACCTGGGAAGCTCTCGTCCATCGAGTTCAAACAGTCTGTAGTAGCCCTTTCCAAGTACTTCTACAATTCGGTAGGGTCCTTTCCAGTTTGCTGTCAGCTTTCCCTCTCCTGGTCGAGTTGTTCCGATATCATTTCGGATTAGGATGAGATCATTTTCTGTGAATTTTCTCGGCACTACCCTTTGATTATATCTAGAAGCCATTCGGCGTTTTAGAGCTTCTTCCCTGATCCGAGCTCTTTCTTGGATTTCGGGTAACAAGTCGAGCTCTTCCCTCTGAAGTTGGAAGTTTGCTTCCTCATTGTAGTGAACTACTCTGAGCGCCCCTTCCTCAATCTCTATTGGAATCATCGCCTCTGTTCCGTATGCTAATCGGAAGGGGGATTCCTTCGTGGTGGAATGTGGCGTTGTTCGATATGCCCACAGGACCTGTGGGAGCTCTTCTGCCCAGGCTCCCTTTGCATCTTGTAATCTCCGTTTTAATCCAGCCAATATGACTTTGTTAGCAGCTTCAGCCTGCCCATTGGCTTGTGGATATTCGACGGAGGTGTACTGGTGCTTTATATTCAAGTCGGCTACTAGTTTTCTAAAGCATGCATCTGTGAATTGGGTGCCATTGTCTGTGGTTATTGAATATGGAACCCCGAACCTTGTGACAATGCTTCGATATAAGAATTTCCGGCTTCTTTGAGCGGTGGCATTGGCTAGGGGCTCTGCCTCGATCCACTTTGTAAAGTAATCTACTCCCACTATGAGAAATTTAACTTGTCCTGATCCCTGTGGGAAGGGGCCGAGAAGATCGAGTCCCCATTTTGCAAATGGCCAAGGCGAAGTCACGCTGATGAGCTCCTCTGGCGGGGCGATGTGAAAGTTGGCATGTTTTTGACATGGTGGACATGTCTTTACAAATTCTGTGGCTTCTTTCTGTAGAGTTGGCCAATAAAATCCCGCCCGGAGTACTTTTTTGGCGAGAGCTCGTGCTCCGAGATGATTGCCACAAATGCCGCTGTGTATTTCTTCTAGCACTTCCCTTGTGTTAGAGGTCGGCACGCATTTTAGTAAAGGTATTGAGATACCTCTTTTGTACAGAGTGTTGTTTATGATGGTATAGTACTGTGCCTCCCTTTTTAACTTCTTTGCCTCCTTTTCTTCTGCGGGGAGTGTTCCTTCTTTGAGGTAGTTGATTATGGGGGTCATCCATCCTTGGTCCTGACTTGTTATGGCCAGGATTTTTTCCTCTTCCGAGATTGACGGGTTTTGCAACATTTCCTGAATGAGGCTTCTATTGTTGCCCCCTGGTTTGGTGCTGGCTAGTTTTGAGAGTGCATCAGCTCGGGCATTTTGTTCGCGGGGTATGTGGCAGATCTTATATTCCTCAATTTATCCGAGTAGTTCCTTGGTTTTATCCAAATATTTTTTTATGGTGGGGTCTTTGGCTTGGTAGCTCCCTGTTATTTGTGATGTGACCACTTGTGAATCGCTATAAATGTTGAGTTTTTGAGCTCCGACCTCTTTAGCCAGCTTCAAACCAGCTAATAATGCTTCATATTCCGCTTGGTTATTGGAGGACGGGAACCCGAACTTGAGGGAGAGCTCAACTTGGGTTCCTTGGTTGCTTTCTATTATCACGCCTGCGCCGCTTCCAGTTTTATTTGAGGAACCGTCCACGTAGAGATTCCATTCTTTGGGAGTTTCTAGGGTATCTGTGAATTCTGCGATGAAGTCGGCCAGATACTGTGATTTGATGGCCATCCAGCTTCATATTGGAGGTCGAATTCTGACAACTCGACTGCCCATTGTAGAATTCTGCCTGCTAAATCTGTTTTCTGTAATATTCCTTTTATGGGCTGGTTAGTTCTAACCTTAATGGTGTGAGCCTAGAAGTACGGGCGGAGTCGTCGAGATGTTAGGATGAGAGTATAGGCAAAATTTTCTATTTTCTAGTAGTTCAGCTCGGATCCCTGTAGTGCTTTGCTAATGAAGTAGACGGGTTGTTGCCCATTTTTGTCTTCTCTGACTACTGCTGAGGCTATCGCCTGGCTTCCTACTGCGAGATATAATATGAGTGGTTCTCCTTCTCGTGGTCGAGATAGGATAGGTGGCCGTCCTAAGAACTCCTTGAAGTCTCGGAAAGCTTGCTCACATTCTGTCGTCCATTCGAACTGTTTTCCCTTTCTTAAAGTAGCATAGAAGGGGAGAGATCTTATCGCAGCTCCTGCTAAGAATCGGGATAGGGCGGCCAGTCTCCCGTTGAGTTGTTGTACTTATTTGACACAGGTTGGGCTTTTCATGTTGAGTATAGCTTGACATTTGTCTGGATTTGCTTCAATTCCCCTTTGTGTGAGCATGAAGCCCAAGAATTTGCCTGCTTCAACGGCGAAGGTGCATTTTGCGGGGTTGAGTCGCATGTTATGCTTCCTTATACTGTCAAACACTTGAGCCAGGTCGGACAATAATGTATCTTCGCTTTGTGTTTTTATCAACATGTCGTCCACATAGACTTCCATGATTTTT
>NC_029794.2:99923501-99939103 GCF_000816755.2 Arachis ipaensis
TAAACTTTGTATGTCCATGCATGTTTTGTTGAATCTTTCCATGTAGTTGCGGAGGCTCTCCCGATCTCCTTGCTTGATCCCTAGTAAGCTGGGTGCGTGCTTGGCCTTATCTTTCTGGATGGAGAATCTGGCCAGGAACTTTTTGGCCAGGTCGTCGAAGTTTGAGATGGACTTCGGAGGTAAGTTGTCGAACCATCTGATCGCCGTTTTTGTAAGAGTTGTCAGAAAAGCTTTGTAGCGAACGGCATCTGAGGCATCGGTAAGGTACATTCTGCTTCTAAAATTGCTGAGATGATGGTTGGGATCTGCAGTGCCTTCATACAAAACCATATCCGGGAGCTTGAACTCCTTTGGGATTTTGGTCTTCATGATTTCCCTGGTGTATGGATCCTGTTCTTTGCGTGAATTTTCCTCAGGAGTGGTCTGAGGAGCTTTTGATTTGAGGTCGGCCTCTAACTGTTGTAGTTTTTCTTCTAGTTCTCGACGTCGCCGTACCTCTCTTTGTAGATCCTTTCCGATCTCTCGTTGTTGCTGGGTTTCTCTCTCAAGTTGCTTTAAGCGATCTTGAAGTGCTTCCATGGCTCCCGGATTTGATGAGTTTTTGTTCCCGTTGGGTTCCGGAGTATCCTTTAGCGTAGTGTTCGCATTCTTGTGCGGTGTTCTGTTCTCCAGATCAGAATCGTGGTCGTTGTCATGGCCGTCCGCTATGGTTTTGGGATGACTTTCAGGTTCCCCGGCAACGGCGCCAATGTTCCGGGGGTTACCTGAAACTGGAGGTCGATCTCGGATGAGATCTTCGGTACTGGTCGGAGATGATGTGTCCGGCTGGCTGGTGGCGGCCGGAGCTGTTGTGTCCGACTTGTTGGACTTGCCGCACTGCTGATCCTTGGCCACCAGAGGGTGGGGGGTACCTGCAAGAGACTCCGATGCTTAAGTTAGCACGGGTATTAAGCAGGTTTTATGTAGAATCAGAGTATGAGTTATACCTGGGTGCTCCAGTGTATTTATAGTAGTGTGGGCTGACCTTTCTAATAAGATAAGTTAGTTATCTTATCTTATCTTATCCTGTTTTGGATGAAGTTAGCTTATCTTCAAGGGAACCGCCTTTATCTCTATAGGCTGGGATTGCCTTTGGATTTGGGTCGTGTTCCTCTATTCCTGTCGACATGGCCGAGTTCTTTGTAACGAAGTCGGTCCGCTTGACCTTAACAGGTTGGTCGCTGCATCGTTGATCATCCCAGGTCGGATAGCTCGACCCAGGGTATGAACACCCTCCATCTCCTCTGTTTCTTCTTCTTCTACTCTCTTCTTTCTTATTTTGCTCGAGGACGAGCAAACCTTCTAAGTTTAGTGTGGTAAAAGCTAAAGCTTTTTTTGTTTTTCTATAACCATTAATGGCACCAAAGGCTGGAGAAACCTCTAGAAAGAGAAAAGGGAAGGCAAAAGCTTCCACCTCCGAGTCATGGGAGATGGAGAGATTTCTCTCAAGGGTGCATCAAGACCACTTCTATAAAGTTGTGGCCAAGAAGAAGGTGACCCCCGAGGTCCCTTTTAAGCTCAAAAAGGGCAAATATCTAGAGATCCGACATGAGATCCGAAGAAGAGGTTGGGAAGTTCTCACCAACCCCATTCAACAAGTCGGAATCTTAATGGTTCAAGAGTTCTATGCCAATGCATGGATCACCAAGAACCATGATCAAAGTGTGAACCCGGACCCTAAGAATTGGCTTACAATGGTCCGGGGGAAATACTTAGATTTTAGTCCGGAAAATGTAAGGTTGGCGTTCAACTTGCCCATGATGCAAGAAGATGCACACCCATACACTAGAAGGGTCAACTTTGATCAAAGGTTGGACCAATTCCTCATGGACATATGTGAAGAGGGCGCTCAATGGAAGAGAGATTCAAGAGGGAAACCGGTTCAACTAAGAAGGCATGACCTCAAGCCCGTGGCTAGGGGATGGTTGGAGTTCATCCAACGCTCAGTCATTCCTACTAGCAACCGGTCTGAAGTTACTATAGACCGGGCTATCATGATTCATAGCATCATGATTAGAGAGGAAGTAGAAGTTCATGAGGTTATATCCCAAGAACTCTACAAGGTAGCAGACAAGTCCTCTACTATGGCAAGGTTAGCCTTCCCTCATCTCATTTGTCACCTCTGCAATTCAGCTGGAATTGACATAGAGGAAAACATCCTCATTGATGAGAACAAGCCCATCACTAAGAAAAGGATGGAGCAAACAAGAGATCCTACTCATGGACAAGAGCATGAGGAAACTCCTCATCATGAATCCCTGAGATGCCTCAAGGGATGCATTTTCCTCCACAAAACTATTGGGAGCAAATCAACACCTCCCTAGGAAAATTAAGTTCCAACATGAGACAACTAAGGGTGGAGCACCAAGAGCATTCCATCCTCCTCCATGAAATTAGAGAAGACCAAAGAACCATGAGAGAGGAGCAACAAAGGCAAGGAAGAGACATTGAGGAGCTCAAGCACTCCATAAGATCTTCAAGAGGAAGAACAAGCCGCCATCACTAAGGTGGACCTGTTCTTTAATTTTCTTGTTCTTTATTTTCTATTTTTCGAAAATTGTACTTTATGTTTATTTATGTTTGTGTCTTTATTACATGATCATTAGTGTCTTAGTGTCTATGCCTTGAAGTTATGAAAATGAATCCATCACCTTTCTTAAATGAAAAGCGTTTTTAATTGAAAAAGAAAAAGAAGTGCATGAATTTCGAATTTTAAAACAGTTTAGTTATTTTGATGTGGTGGCAATACTATTATTTTTCTGAATGAATGCTTGAACAGTGCATATTTTTGAATTTGATTGTTCATGAATGTTAAAATTGTTGGCTCTTGAAAGAATGATGGGAAGAGGAGAAATGTTATCTGATGATCTGAAAAATCATAAAATTGATTCTTGAAGCAAGAAAAAGCAGTGAAAAGCTTGCAGAAAAAAAAGGATATATGCGAAAAAAAATAGAGAAAAGCAAAAGAAAGAAAAAAGAAAAGCAAGTTAAAAATCACATTTCTGGACTTTACTATGAGTTTGTGTGTTTTTCTATGATTTCAGGTATTTTCTGGCTGAAATTGAGGGACCTGAGCAAAAATCTGATTCAGAGGCTGAAAAAGGACTGCAGATGCTATTAGATTCTGACCTCTCTGCACTCGAAGTAGATTTTCTGGAGCTACAGATGCCTAATTGGCGTGCTCTCAATTGCGTTAGAAAGTAGACATTCTGGGCTTTCCAGCAATACATAATAGTCCATACTTTGCCCGAGATTTGATGGTCCGAACCGGCGTTTCAAGTCAGCTCAAGAATTCTGGCGTTTAACTCGAAAACCGGCACAAAAGCTGGAGTTAAACGCCCAAACTGGCAAAAAAGCTGGCGTGTAACTCCAAGAAATGTCTCTACACATGGAAGCTTCAATGCTCAGCCCAAGCACACATCAAGTGGGCCCGAAAGAAGATTTCTGCATTAATTACTGATTTCTGTAATCCCTAGGCTACTAGTTCTCTATAAATAGGACCTTATACTATTGTACTTTTAATCTTTGATAAGTCTTAGGCTATCTTAGACACGTTTGAAGGCTGGCCATTCGGCCATGCCTAGACCTTGTTCTTATGTATTCTCAACGGTGGAGTTTCTACACACCATAGATTAAGGTGTGGAGCTCTGCTGTTCTTCATGAATTAATGCAAAGTACTACTATTTTTCTATTCAATTCACGCCTACTTCTTCTCTAAGATATTCATTTGTTCTTCAACTTGATGAATGTGATGATCTGTGACACTCATCATCATTCTCACCTATGAACATGTGCCTGACAACCACCTCTGTTCTACTAGCAATGGCTTGAATGCGTATCTCTTGGGTTTCTAATCTAAGATTGGAACCTTCGTGGTATAGGCTAGAATTATTGGCGTCCATTCCTGAGATCTGGAACGTCTAAGCCTTGTCTGTGGTATTCTGAGTAGGATCTGGGAAGGGATGACTGTGACGAGCTTCAAACTCGCGATTGTTGGGCGTGTGACAGACGCAAAAGGATCAATGGATCCTATTCCAACATGATCGAGAACCGACAGATGATTAGCCGTGCAGTGACAGCGCATTTGGAACGTTTTCACTGAGAGGACGGGAAGTAGCCATTGACAACGGTGATGCCCAAAATAAAGCTTGCCATGGAAAGGAGTATGAATGATTGGAAGAAGGCAATAGGAAAGCAGAGGTTCAGGAGGAACAAAGCATCTTCATACGCTTATCTGAAATTCCAACCGAAGAATTACATAAGTATCTCTATCTTTATTTTATGTTTTATTTATCTTTTAATTATCAATCCTCCATAACCATTTGAATCCGCCTGACTGAGATTTACAAGATGACAATAGCTTGCTTCAAGCCGACAATCTCCGTGGGATCGACCCTTACTCACGTAAGGTATTACTTGGACGACCCAGTGCACTTGCTGGTTAGTTGTGCGGAATTGTGACAAAGTGTGATTCACGTTTAAGAGCTCCAAGTCCTTTGGCGCCATTGTTGATGATCACAATTTCGCATACCAGTCTCTTCTAAGTTATTTCTAGTAATCCTCTTTTTGGACCTTTGTCAGGTCTCTTTTAGGGATTACTTTTTATAACTTGTTTGTGGGGGCCGACTTCATCACGTTGGTCTCTTCTAAATTATTTCTAGTAATCCTCTTTTGGACCTTTGTCAGGTCTCTTTTAGGGATTACTTTTTATAACTTGTTTGTGGGAGGCTGACTTCATCATGTCGATCTCTTCTAAGTTTATTTCTAGTAATCCTCTTTTTGGACCTTTGTCAGGTCTCTTTTAGGGATTACTTTTTATAACTTATTTGTGGGAGGCCGACTTCATCATGTCGGTCTCTTCTAAGTTATTTCTAGTAATCCTCTTTTTGGACCTTTATCAGGTCTCTTTTAGGGATTACTTTTTATAACTTGTTTGTGGGAGGCCGACTTCATCATGTTGGTCTCTTCTAAGTTATTTCTCGAAATCCTCTTTTTAAGGCTGGCCAGACCTCTTTCCAGGGATTGACTTTTATAACTTTGGTTATTGTGGTCAACCGGTCTGACTTCTTTATGTCGGCCTGTCTTTTAAGTTATTTTTAGCAACCCATTTTATTAAGACCTCGTCAGGTCCTTTCTATGGATCACTTTCGATAACTTCTTGCATTATTCTATTTTTGTCGCTTTTTCATCTTTGCCGATTTTGTCAAAGTTAGGTTTGATCCTTGTTTGGTCGACCTTTTGATGAATTCAGTTTTCATCTTCTTGGGTCTTTATTATGGTCGGACAATGAATTTGATCTTCACTTTTTACCGATCTTGTAGCTTTATAATCGGGCAATGAATTTTCTAGCGTTTCAAACTAATGCGTCTTGAGATTTTGTAGAAAATCTAAAAAACTTTATTCAAAAGAAAATGCAGATATATACATGTGGGTGTTTTATCCCTCTAAGTCGGACAATTTGTAGATCTTGGCTTGGCACCTCATTAAAAAACCTTTTCAGGAAAAAGAGTGTGCCTCATCCTAAGATCTTTATTACCTCTAACTATAGTACCTTCTTAGGTTGCAGGCGTGCCATGACCTTGGAAGCTCTCGCCCTTCGAGTTCGGATAGTCTGTAGTAGCCCTTTCCAAGTACTTCTATGACTCGGTAGGGTACTTTCCAGTTTGCTGCCAGCTTTCCTTCTCCAGGTCGAGTTGTTCCGATATCATTTCGGATTAGGATGAGGTCGTTCTCGAAAAAACCTCGTGGCACTACCTTTTGATTGTATCTTGAAGCCATTCGATGTTTTAATGCCTCTTCCCTGATCCGATCTCTTTCTCAGATTTTTGGAAGTAGGTCGAGTTCTTCCCTTTGAAGTTGGGAGTTGGCTTCTTCATTATAGTGGATCATTCTGGGCGACCCTTCTTCGACCTCCACTGGGATCATTGCCTCTATTCCGTAAGCTAATCGGAAGGGTGATTCTTTTGTGGTAGAGTGTGGTATTGTTCGGTATGCCCATAGGACTTGTGGGAGCTCTTCAGCTCAGGCTCCCTTTACGTCTTGTAATATCCGTTTTAGCCCAGCCAATATGACTTTGTTGGCAGCTTCGGCTTGTCCATTGGCCTGGGGATGTTCTACAGAAGTGAATTGGTGTTTTATGTTCAAGTCGGCTACTAACTATCTAAAGCCTGCATCTGTGAATTGGGTGCCATTGTCCGTGGTGATGGAGTATGGAACCCCGAACCTTGTGAAAATGTTTCTATATAGGAATTTTTGACTTCTTTGAGCAGTGACATTAGCTAGAGGTTCTACCTCGATCCATTTTGTGAAATAGTCTACCCCTACTATGAGGAATTTGACTTGTCCTGATCCCTGAGGGAAAGGTCCGAGAAGGTCGAGTCCCCATTTTGCGAATGGCCAGGGTGAGGTTACACTGATGAGCTCCTCTGGCGGGGCGATGTGAAAGTTGGCATGTTTCTGACATGGTGGACATGTCTTTACGAACTCTGTGGCTTCTTTTTGTAGAGTTGGCCAATAAAATCCGACCCGGAGTACTTTTTTGGTAAGTGCCTGTGCTCCAAGATGATTGCCACAGATGCCACTGTATACTTCTTCTAAAACTTCCTTTGTGTTGGAAGTCGGCACACATTTTAATAATGGTATTGAAATCCCTCTTTTGTATAGAGTATTATTTATGATAGTGTAGTATTGTGCCTCCCTTTTTAACCTCTTTGCCTCCTTCTTATCTGTGGGGAGTGTTCCTGTTTTGAGGTAGTTAATTGTGGGAGTCATCCATCCTTGATCCAGACCTGTTATGGCTAGGACTTTTTCTTCTTCCGAGATTGACGGGTTCTGCAGCATTTCCTGGATGAGGCTTCTATTGTTGCCCCTTGGTTTAGTGCTGGCTAGTTTTGAGAGTGCATCAGCTCGGGCATTCTGTTCTCGGGGTATATGGCGGACCTCATATTCCCCGAATTGTCCGAGTTGTTCCCTGGTTTTGTCCAAGTACTTTTTCATGGTGGGATCCTTGGCTTGGTAGCTCCCTGCTATTTATGAAGTGACCACCTGTGAGTCGCTGAAGATGATGAGCTTTTGAGCTCCAACCTCTTTAGCCAGCTTCAAACCAGCTAGTGCCTCATACTCAGCTTGGTTATTTGAGGAAGGAAACCCGAATTTGAGGGAAAGTTCGATTTGGATTCCCTGATCGCTTTCAATAATCACACCCGCGCCGCTTCCAGTTTTGTTTGAGGAATCGTCTACATAGACATTCCATTCTGTAGGAATTTTCGGGGAGTCTGTAAATTCTACAATGAAGTCAGCCAAATATTGGGATTTGATGGCTGTCTGAGCTTCATATTGAAGGTCAAATTCAGACAACTCGACTGCCTATTGTAAGATTCTTCCTGCTAAATCTGTTTTCTGCAGAATGCCTTTTATTGGCTGATTGGTCCGAACCTTGATACTGTGGGCTTGGAAATATGGACGAAGTCATCGAGATGTTAATTTGAGAGCATAAGCGAATTTTTCTATTTTTTGGTAGTTCAGCTCGGATCCTTGTAGTGCCTTGCTAATGAAGTATACAGGTTGTTGTCCACTGTCGTTTTCTCGGACCAATGCTGAGGCTACTGCCCGACTTCCTACTGCGAGATATAATACAAGAGGTTCTCCTTCCCGTGGCCGAGTTAGGATAGGAGGTCCGGATTTGCCTCGATTCCTCTTTGTGTGAGCATAAAACCCAAGAATTTGCCAGCTTCTACTGCGAATGTGCATTTTGCAGGATTAAGTCGCATACCATGCCTTCTTATAGTGTTGAACACTTGGGTGAGGTTGGATAGTAACGTCTCTTCACTTTGTGTCTTTATTAACATGTCGTCCACATAGACTTCTGTTCATACCCTGGGTCGAGCTACCCGACCTGGGATGACTGGCGACAAAGCGACCGACCTCTTCAGGTCAGGCTACCCGACCTCTTCTCAAGGAGGTCGGCCAAATCAACAGGAGAGCCCAATAAAGGGCCCAAACAGAGGAACACGATCCAAATCCACAGGCCGTACGAGCCTATAGAGATAAAGGCGGTTCCCTTGAAGATAAGCTGACCTCAACTCAAAAGATAAAGATAAGATAAAGATAACTAACTTATCTTATCTAAAAAGGTCACTATCACACCATTATAAATACACTGGAGCACCCAGGTTTAACTCATACTCTGATTCTATGTAAAAACCTGCTTAATACCTGTGCTAACTTAAGCATCGGAGTCTCTTGAAGGTACCCCCCACCCTCCGGTGGCCAAGGATCAGTAGTGCAGCAAGTCCAATAAGTCGGATACAACAACTCCGGCCGTCATCGGCCAGCCGGACACGTTATCTCCGACCAGTATGGAAGATCTCGTCCGAGATCGACCTCCAGTTTCAGGTAACCCTCGGAACATTGGCGCCGTTGCCGGGGAACCTGGAAGTCAACCCATCACCATGGCGGACAACCATAACAACGACCACGATTCAGGTCTGGAAGAGAGAACGCCACACAAGAATGCGGATGTCACACTACAAGACACTCCGGAGATCAACAAAGACAACGACTCACTAAATTCAGGGGCAATAGAAGCGCTCCTAGATCGCCTAAAACAACTGGAAAAAGAAACTCAACAACGGGAAATCGGAAGGGATCTACAAAGAGAGATGCGGCGACGTCGGGAGTTGGAAGAAAAACTACAGCAATTAGAAACCGATCTCAAATTAAAAGCTCCCCGGGCCAATCTTGAAGAAAACTCACGCAAAGAGCAAGACCCGTTCACCAGGGAAATCATGAAAACCAAAATTCCAAAAGACTTCAAACTCCCGGATATGACCCTGTATGATGGCACCACGGATCCCAACCACCACCTCAGTAACTTCAGAAGCAGAATGTACCTCACCGACGCCCCAGATGTTATTCGCTGCAAAGCCTTCCCAACAACTCTCACAAAGACAGCCATTCAATGGTTCGAAAACCTACCCCCAAAGTCCATCTCAAGCTTTGACGATCTAGCTAAAAAATTCCTAGCCAGATTCTCCATTCAGAAAGATAAAGCCAAGCACGTCCCCAGTTTACTAGGGATCAAACAAGGAGATCGGGAGAGCCTCCGCAACTATATGGAGAGATTCAACAAAACATGCATGGACATACAAAGTTTACCCACAGAGGCCGCCATCATGGGACTCATCAACGGCCTACGAGAAGGACCCTTCAGCCAATCTATATCAAAAAGGTATCCGACCTCCTTGGATGAAGTGCAGGAACGAGCAGAAAAATACATCAATATGGAAGAAAACGCTCGGTTAAGAGAGACCTCAAAATCGGGGGCCCCCTACCGAGACAGAGACAAGAAATCCAAGAGGAAAGAAGATCTGATGCCAGGGCATCTTGGCCAATTTCACTGACCTTTTCTTTACTGTTTTTAGGTTATTTTCATGCATTCTCTTAGGAAATAAGCTAGTTTTGGGTAGATATTCACTTACACCTTGATTCAAGCATACATTGTGCATTTTACATTATTTCATGAAAAGGGGAATTTGAGTCAACGTTAGTGACACTTAACATTGTCACTAACGTTGGCAAATGCTCATAAGTGGCCACGTTAGAGTCCACGTTAACTTAGTTAACGTGGCCTCTAACGTTAAAAGGGGGGGAGAAACGCCAACGTTAGTTACATTCAACATTGTCACTAACAACGTTAGTGACACTTAACATTGTCACTAACGTTGGCAAATGCTCATACGTGGCCTCTAACGTTAAAGGGGGGAAGAAACGCCAACGTTAGTTACATTCAACATTGTCACTAACGTTGGCCTAAGGAGAAACATACCACGTTAACTCCCACGTTAACTTGGTTAACGTGGGAGCTAACGTTGGAAGCAACTACACAACCCCCCAAGGAGCCAGGTTAACTTCCACGTGGAAGCTAACGTTGATGAGTGAAAGAAATGCCAACGTTAGTGACATTCAACATTGTCACTAACGTTGAGGATGGCTAAGCATGGCCACGTTAGAAGCCACGTTAACCTAGTTAACGTGGACTCTAACGTGAGACATAGGGGCACCTTGGAACGTTAGTGACAATGTTGAGTGTCACTAAAATTCTCGAAGGATGGCAAGCCCACGTTAAAGAGCCACGTTAACTAAGTTAACGTGGGCTCTAACGTGGGAACAAAGGGGTCTTTTCAAAGTTATTGGGAATGTTAAGTCTCAATAACGTGTGCGAAGGACTTAGAGGCAACGTTAGTGGCAACGTTTGTGCCACTAACGTTGAAGTTAACGTGGCTTTTACTTAGGAACGTTAGTGAGAAAGTTGATTGTCACTAACGTTCTCGAACTCATATTTTTACTAAATGTTAACACCCCTAACATCTTGAGCTAAAGTCTCTGTGCACTTCACACTTTCTCTCTGCAAGTAAAGCCAAGCCCAAATGAAGAAGAGAACTGCTTCAAACTCAAGATCCAAAGGCCCAAGACTTGAAGAGCCAACTAGAAGCTGAGAAAAGTAGTATATATAGGAGTAGCTTTGAATTGATTTGAGAGATTGAATTTGTAATTCGATCAATTAAGATTTCTAAGGAGATCAATGAGTGCATTGATTGAGGAAGAGATGAAAATGAACTTGATCCGGAGAATTGCAACATCTCCTGAGCCCAATGAACTCTCCATCTCTGATCTTACCCATTCTCTTTAATTTCTGCCATTTACTTTTATGAGCAAATCCCCCATTCCCATTTACAATTCTGCAATTTACTTTCAGTCATTTACTTCCAGTCCTTTAATTCTAGCATTTACTTTTCTGTTATTTACATTTCCGCCATTTTATTTTCTACAGCTCTCAACCCAAATTCTAGATTCGCTCAACTAGAACATTCTTCTAATTAAAGTTGCTTGATCAATCAATCCATGTGGGACTCGACCTCACTCTATTGTGAGTTTTTACTTGACGACAAATTCGGTACACTTGCCGAAGGAAATTTGTTGAGAGACAGTTTCCACCCGCATCAAGTTTATGGTGCCGTTGCCGGGGATTGATTGTGCATCAACAATGATTAAATTGGAAGATCACTAGATTGAGCATTTTTATTTTGTGAATTTCATTTTTTGTTTGAGTGATTTACTTTCTGTTTTAGTTAAACTTTTTCCCTTCCCCCTCTACTCTTTTGTTTTTCTTTGTTATTTTCAAATTCTATTTGCTAACCCACTAACTGTTTGATATATTGCATCACCCACAACTAACAGTAATTCTGACAAAAATACTTTCTGCACCTATCTTTTCTTGCTTGCACTTGATGGTTGTATGACAGGGAGAAGAAGCGGGGCTTCAACTTCCTTCGATTCTGAACCTGAGAGGACCCTCCTTAGATTAAGGAGGGAGGCAAGAGGAAAGAAAGTGGTTGGTGCTGAGGAAGAAGAGGAATTCTTTGAACCAAACATGGAAGACAACATGGAAAACCATCATGAAAGGAGGATCACAACCACGGGGGATGAGGTAGAGCAAATCATGCTGGGGAGGATAGAAGAGTTTTGGGCTCTTACATCAATCCAAACCCAGGAAATTGTGGAAGTAGCATCCAAAAGCCAACAATCCATGTCAACAACTTTGAACTTAAACCACAGCTCATCACCCTTGTTCAGAACAACTGTTCGTTTGGAGGAGGTGTTCAAGAAGACCCCAATCTTTATTTAACCACCTTCCTAAGAATATGTGACACAGTGAAGTCTAATGGTGTTCATCCTGACGCCTATAGACTGCTCTTATTTCCATTCTCACTCAGGGACAAAGCAGCCAAGTGGCTGGAATCTTTCCCAAGGGAAAGCTTGACAACTTGGGAAGACGTGGTGAACAAATTCTTAGCAAGATTTTACCCTCCTCAACGAATCAATAGGCTGAGAGTTGAGGTCCAAACTTTCAGGCAACAAGATGGTGAGACTCTATATGAAGCATGGGAGAGGTTTAAAGACCTAACAAGGAGGTGCCCACCAGATATGTTCAACAAATGGGTGCAGCTGCACATTTTCTATGAAGGGCTCTCTTATGAGTCAAAGAAGGCCGTAGACCATTCATCAGGAGGATCTTTGAACAAGAAGAAGACTATTGAGGAAGCCATAGATGTTATTGAAACAGTAGCAGAGAACGACTACTTCTATGCTTCCGAAAGAGGGAACACAAGAGGAGTAATGGAGCTAAACAATGTAGATGCTCTGTTGGCCCAAAACAAGCTCATTACCCAACAGCTGGCTAACCTTACCAAGAAGATGGAGAGGAACCAAGTAGCAGCAATCTCCACTTCATCAACAACCCAAGAAGGAGTGAATGAAGAAGCAGAGGGTAGTCAGGAGCAAGCCAACTACATTGGGAATTCACCAAGGCAAAACTATGATCCATACTCCAAGACCTACAACCCTGGATGGAGAAACCACCCAAACTTTGGGTGGGGAAGTCAGCAAGATCAAAACCAAGACCAGAGATGTTACAACTCCAACAACAATGCAGCTCACCAACAATTCACACAAAGGACATCTCAACACCCCCACAACAACACTTCTCCACAAGCCTATCAAAACCAAAACAGCACATCTGCTCTGAATCAACCATCACTTGATGACAAGCTCTCTAAGATTGAAACCTTACTTGAAGGAATATGCCAAGAGATTCAAGAAAATAAGGTGTTCAAAGAGGAGGTGCGAGCCAATATTAAGAACCAGGGAGAGACCATTAGGAAGCTGGAATTCCAAGTGGGATGTTTAACTGAGAAGATTCCCAAACCTACTGATGGCTTCCCAAGTGACACGGAGAAAAACCCCAAAGGAGAGCAAAGAAAGTAAGATGGGAAGATTGCAAAATGGTCACTACAAGTGATCAAGAGACTGAAGACAAGCAAGACAAACTTTTCGAACAACCTGAAGATAACTCAACAAAGGAGGAGGATAGAGATCACCAAGAACCAGAAATCTCACAACAAGAGCTGCTGAAGCTCTATGCACCCTTCCCTCAACTGCTCAATGGTGATGTGGGAAAGAGAATATACTCAAGGTTCCTAGACCTGTTTGCATCTCTGCATGTAAACATACCATTCATCAAGGCAATTCAACAAATGCCTGCATTCATCAAGTATATGAAGGAACTTCTTCCCAGGAAAAGCTCACTCAAAGGAGGCCAGACTATAGTGATGAACAAGGAATGTAGTGCCATTATTCAACCTGAGTTGCCTACAAAAAGAAGAGACCCAGGGAGTTTTCACATCCCTTGTGCCATAGGTAAAACTATGTTCGATAGAGCACTATGTGATCTGGGGGCCAGCATCAACTTACTGCCCTTATCCCTGGTGAAGAGGCTGCAGATCAATGAGATAATGCCCACAGATGTAATCATCAGACTGGCTGACAAAACTCAAAAGCAAGCAATAGGAGTGGTGGAAAATGTGTTGCTAAAAGTTGGAAAATACTTTCTCCCAATAGACTTTGTCATCCTGGACATGGAAGAGAGTCACACTCACCCAATCATATTGGGAAGACCATTCCTAGCTACGGCCAGAGCACTTATCGATGTAGAGAAAGGGGAGCTAATATTGAGAATCCATGATGAACGACTCAGCTTCAATGTTTTCAAACTCTCACAAGAAACAGATCAAGAGGACAAGGAACTAAGCACAAATGATAATGAGACACTGAAAGAGGAGACAAGCACTGAAGCACAGCCAGTTCATTCTGAGATCCCCTTAATTGATAAACAAGGAAAACAGCAATTGCCATAGCTCAAGGAAAAATTGGAGGAACCTAAACCTCTAGAGGCAGGTAAAGAAAGCATCACAACTCCTTTAGAAAAAGAGGTCACCGAGGGCAAGGCAATCTCAAAAGAAACAAAGAAGAAGGTACCAAGGAGGTGGAGGAACAAGAAGATCCCTACGGAAGACTTCTCTCCAGGGGATAGAGTTGTCTCAGCTTACTTCCCAGATATTACCCCTAATCTCCCCACTGTACCATCTCAGTTACCTAAGGTCTTCACTATCAACAGAGTTCTTTCCCTGGAACATGTAGAAATCATTGATCCAACCAATGGATATAAGTCCACAGCAAGAGGGGAGGACTTTAAGCACTACCAACCACCCTGATGAGGGAAAAACGTCAAGCTAATGACGCTAAAGAAGCGCTTCATGGGAGGCAACCCATGTTTTATATGTTTTTAAAAAATAGTAAAAAAAAAGCAATATTCATAAATTCTAACCCAAACTTGGTGATGTCCTTATTGTGCAGTATATAGTGAGGAACAAGTTTGGTGTTCAAAGCAAACCAAGATGCATGCTAATCTTGGGAGCTTTGAACAAAATTTTTCATCACAATGCTTCAAACTAAGTTTGGTGTCACCCCATGGTGCCACCAAAATGCATAAAGGGACACACACTTAGTTAGTTAATTATAGCCGTAAAGGCTAAATTGTCTTTTTGATATTATGTCTCACTTTCCTTATGTTATCTTTATAGGAAAAGAAAAGAAGCATTAAAAGGGATGGATTGGACAACTAAACAAAGAAGGATCGGACACTACAAAAGGAAGGGCTACACACTTGTTCTAAAAAGGGAATACATTGGAAAATGTTGCCATGCAACATTGGAAAAATGGAACCCCTGAAAGACCGAGCAATCTCATTCATAAAGTGATGATCCTTGTCTTTTATCCATGCATCTCCCCAACCGTCCATCAAGTAACCACTCCATCAATCCACACCCTCCATTCTCTCACAACTTCTCTATATAAATGACCCTTGTTCCGTACCCACCTTCATTGTCATTACCCAATCTTCACCACTCTCCATTTTGGTACAAGACACTCCCTACCCCATTAAAAACCTTTTTCCCACCTCACTCTCTTCATTGCAATAAAACCCTAAACAACCAAAAATCTCCACAACTTTGCCACCTTCACATATTAACTATCATTCATGGTGTCTTCGGGTTCTAAAAGAAGGAAGGGAAAGGAACCCATGGAAGAACACCCATATGATGAAAAGAGATTTAGAAGCTTGCATCATGCATTGCAATACGGGTGGATGGTTGATAAGGAAATTATTTATGAGCTGGGATTTCAAGTTAAAAAGACTGAGTGCCCCGAAATCACAGAGAAGATAGAAAGGAGAAGATGGGAGCTCCTCACTGACCCGATCATTAAGGTGAATGCAAACCTCATAAGAGAATTTTATGCAAATGCGGTTCGATATGATAAGAAGGATGAGTCTTATACAAGCTTTGTGAGAGGAAAGATGGTGGACTTTGGTCCCATGAGTGTCATGAGGGCATTAAAGTTACGGTCTATACAGTTTGAAGAAGAAAGCTATCACTCAAGATTGGACAACCCCAATTATGACCAGATTCTGCAAGATATTTGTGTACCAGGAGCTGACTAGGAAAGGGGTGCGGGAAATAAACCAAAGTTCATCAAGAGAACAGATCTCACTCCTGAAGCCAAGGGGTGGTTTGAGCTAGTGAGAAGGTCTATTCTCCCAGCTGCAAACAACTCGGAGGTGAATGTCAAGAGAGCCACAATGGTGCACTGTATACTGAAGGGAA
>NC_029794.2:99939113-99940330 GCF_000816755.2 Arachis ipaensis
AGTGGAAGGACAAGTCTTAGAGGGGCAAGCACCACAGACCTTGGACATGCACCAATTGCAGGAGGCCATTGATGGCTTGTCTAGACAATATTTGGAAAGCCAAGGAGCACAGAAAGAGCTTCAACTACAGATGATGGGGCAGCAAGAGGAAGCACTCTCAAGATGGATGACTCAGCAAGGTGAGTGGCAAAGGCAATTGATGGAACAACAACTAAGTCAAGGATAACAATGGGGAGAAACATTCAACAGGATGGAACAAAGGCAAAACGAGCAACAAGAATCCATCCAGAGGCTAATCAACATCCAAGCACATCAAAGGGCACACATACATGAGATGCATCGAAGACAAATAGAACAGGCAGAACTATTAGACGAGCAAAGGGCATTCGCAGAAGGAGTTTACATGAGCGAGACAGGACATCACATAAACACTCAAGCCAGGCTCGGATACTTAGTGGGACAGCTGCCAATACTGCATCCAAGAATAGCCAGGTATGAAGAAATGAAGGATGAATTAGCACGAGAGGAAAGACAAAGGGTGGAAGAGAGTCATGAGTCAGTGAGGAAGGCACTTGAGGATTGGAAGCAAGCAAGATTGGCACGGATGCAAGGAAATGCAAGAGGAAACAAGGAGGACAAGTCCATCATTGACCACGTTAAGAGTCACTTTAACTAAGTTAACGTGAACTCTAACGTGGAGAGGGGAAGTTGAGCCAACGTTAGTGACACTTAACATTGTCACTAACGTTGGCAAATGCTCATAAGTGGCCACGTTAGAGTGCACGTTAACTTAGTTAACGTGGCCTCTAACGTTAAAAGGGGGGAAGAAATGCCAACGTTAGTGACATTCAACATTGTCACTAACGTTGGCCTAAGGAGAAACATACCACGTTAACTCCCACGTTAACTTGGTTAACGTGGGAGCTAATGTAAGAAGCAAGAGTGGTCGACAACGTTAGTGACACCCAACATTGTCGCTAACGTTGGAAGCAACCACACAACCCCCCCAAGGAGCCACGTTAACTTCCACGTGGAAGCTAACATTGATGAGTGAAAGAAACGCCAACGTTAGTGACATTCAACATTGTCACTAACGTTGAGGATGGCTAAGCATGGCCACGTTAGAAGCCACGTTAACCTAGTTAACGTGGACTCTAACGTGAGACATAGGGGCACCTTGGAACGTTAGTGACAATGTTGAGTGTCACTAACATTCT
>NC_029794.2:99940466-99950727 GCF_000816755.2 Arachis ipaensis
AAGCCCAAATGAAGAAGAGAACTGCTTCAAACTCAAGATCCAAAGGCCCAAGACTTGAAGAGCCAACTAGAAGCTGAGAAAAGTAGTATATATAGGAGTAGCTTTGAATTTTTTAGGGAGTTCTAAAAAGAGGGGAAAAAGAGAACTACTCTCTGTATTTTACCTTCTCTGCATTCTTCTAGTTTTATGATGTATTCTCCATCTTTGTTTTCATTTTCTAGAGCTTTGAACAACTAAACCCCTTTCATTGGGTTAGGGAGCTCTGTTGTAATTTGATGGATCAATACTAATTTTCATTATTCTTCTTCTATCTTTTCTCTTGATTTTACTTGAAAGCTTTCGATCTTCATCCAATTGAGTAGTTATCTTGGAAAAGAAGCTATTCAAACTTAGATCTCTTCTGAACCTTGAAAGAGGAATGAAGAGATCAAGCTAGAAATGCTTTCTCATGCTGGACCAAATTGGGTTTGGATGGGTATGTGACTATAACCCTCTCAATACTTGATTTGGGAAATGCATATGGTATAATCAGTGACCATACTTCATCTCTTCTCATGAGCAATTGACCAAGGAATTGGCTATTGATCAAGGTTTGAGAGATTGAATTGCAAGAAATTGTAATTCAATCAATTAAGATTGCCAAGGAGATCAACGAGTGCATTGATTGAGGAAGAGATGAAAATGAACTTGATCCGGAGAATTGCAACATCTCCTGAGCACAATGAACTCCCCATCTCTGATCTTACCCATTCTCTTTAATTTCTGCCATTTACTTTTATGAGCAAATTCCCCATTCCCATTTACAATTCTGCAATTTACCTTCAGTCATTTACTTCCAGTCCTTTAATTCTAGCATTTACTTTTCTGTTATTTACATTCCCGCCATTTTATTTTCTGCAACTCTCAACCCAAATTCTGGATTCGCTCAACTAGAACATTCTTCTAATTAAAGTTGCTTGATCAATCAATCCCTGTGGGATTCGACCTCACTCTATTGTGAGTTTTTACTTGACGACAAATTCGGTACACTTGCCGAAGGAAATTTGTTGAGAGACAGTTTCCACCCGCATCAAGATCGACAAGGGGAGAAAATCAAAAAGTACCATAATTACACTCCTCTCAGGGCATCCCTGGTCGAGATATACAAAGAAGTATACCATACAGAAAAAATCCCCCCAGCACGGCCACTCAAAGGCAAAAAGGGAGGAGGAAACCGGAAAGAATATTGTGAATACCACCGAGTCCGAGGACACTCTACAAACGAATGTTTCGACTTAAAAAATATCATAGAAAAATTAGTGAGAGAAGGAAAGTTAGATCGATTCCTGGCCACCCGAGATGATGATCAAAGAAAGAGAGGAAGAGATGAGGATACTGAACGAACAGAACGATCACCTCGGACACCAGAAAGACATGTCCACATGATACATGGCGGATTCACAGCAGGTGGGATCTCCAAATCCTCTCGCAAAAGATATCTCAAAGAAGTATATCATGTCGAAGGAAAGGAGGAAGCACTCAACATCCCAGCAATAACATTCACTAAAGAGGATGCATCCGGCGTCATCGCAGGACACGACGATCCCATGGTCATCACCATCATATTAGCAAACGCCAACCTACACCGCACCTTAATAGACCAAGGGAGTTCTGCCGACATCTTATTCAAAACAGCCTTTGATAAACTCGGCTTGGAGGAAAAAGAACTTCAAGCATATCCAAACAGTCTGTTTGGACCAGGAGACACCCCGGTTCGACCACTAGGATACATACCACTACACACAACCTTCGGAAGAGGGAACCAATCCAGGACCCTCAAAATAGATTACATTGTGGTCGACGTAAGTTCAGCTTACAATGCTCTCATAGGTCGGACAACACTCAACGAACTCGGCGCGATAGTTTCGACCCCACACCTATGTATGAATTCTCAACACCAAAGGGGATAGCCACGATAAAAGCAGATCAAAAAATGGCACGTTGCTGTTACAACGAAAGCCTAAACCTCAGAGGCAAATGAGAAGAGTTCCACACAATCGAGCTGGGCGGAGTTCAACGACGAGAAGAACTTCATCCCCAGCCAGAGGGTGAGATAGAAAAGATTCAGATCGGGGACACCTCGGAAAAAATAACCAATATCGGCACAATCCTAAAAGGAGACTCAAAGGAATTACTAATACAGTTCCTGCGAGATAATGTCGATCTCTTTGCATGAAAAGCCGTAGATATGCCTGGCATAGATCCTAAGCTGATGTGTCATAAGTTGGCGATCTATCCAGGATCTCGACCGGTACAGCAAAGACGAAGAAAACTTGGGCCAGAACGATCCTAGGCTGTGGAAGAACAAGTACATGCACTACTGGAAGCAGGATTCATAAGAGAAGTCAAATACCCACTATGGCTAGCCAACGTTGTCTTGGTGAAAAAATCAGATGGGAAGTGGCGAATGTGCACCGATTACACCGATCTCAACAAGGCTTGTCCAAAGGACCCTTACCCACTCCCAAATATCGACGCTCTGGTAGACGCTTCCTCCGGATATAAATATCTCTCGTTTATAGATGCATACTCGGGATACAATCATCGGAAAGATCATGGAAGCCTACGTGGACGACATGTTAATAAAAACACAAAGTGAAGAGACATTATTGTCCGACCTGGCCCAAGTATTTGACACCATAAGGAAGCATGACATGCGACTCAATCCAGCAAAATGCACCTTTGCGGTAGAAGCAGGCAAATTCTTAGGTTTCATGCTCACACAAAGAGGAATTGAAGCAAATCCGGACAAATGTCAGGCCATACTCAACATGAAGAGCCCAACCTGTGTCAAAGAAGTGCAGCAACTCAACGGGAGATTGGCAGCCCTATCCCGATTCTTAGTAGGAGCTGCGATAAGATCTCTCCCCTTCTATGCTACTTTAAGAAAGGGAAGGCAGTTCGAGTGGACGACAGAATGTGAGCAAGCCTTCCAAGACTTTAAAAAGTTCTTAGGATAGCCACCTATCCTCTCCCGACCACAAAAAGGAGAACCACTCATATTATATCTCGCAGTAGGAAGCCGGGCAGTAGCGTCAGCACTAGTCAGAGAAGACGAAGACGGACAACAACCCGTCTACTTCATTAATAAAGCACTACAGGGATCCGAGCTGAACTACCAGAAAATAGAAAAATTTGCATATACTCTCATTCTAACATCTAGACGACTCCGCCTTTACTTCCAGGCCCACACCATCAAAGTTCGCACCAACCAGCCCTTGAAAGGAATATTGCAGAAAACAGATTTAGCAGGTAGAATTCTACAATGGGCAGTCGAGTTGTCAGAGTTCGACCTCCAATATGAAGCTTGGACGGCCATTAAGTCACAATATCTGGCCGATTTTATCGCAGAATTCACAGATGCCCTAAAAACCCTCACAGAGTGGAATCTCTATGTGGACGGTTCTTCAAATAAAACTAGAAGCGGTGCAGGAGTGATAATAGAAAGCAACCAGGGAACCCAAGTTGAGCTCTCCCTCAAGTTCGGGTTCCCGGCTTCGAATAACCAAGCAGAATACGAAGCACTGCTAGCTGGTTTGAAGCTGGCTGAAGAAGTTGGAGCTTGGAAACTCAACATCTACAGCGATTAACAAGTTGTCACATCACAAATAACAGGGAGCTACCAAGCCAAAGATCCCACCATGAAAAGGTATTTAGATAAGACCAAGCAACAACTCAGACAAATCGGGGAATATAAGATATACCACATACCCCGAGAACAAAATGCCCGAGCTGACGCACTCTCGAAACTAGCCAGCACCAAACCAGGGGGCAACAATAGAAGCCTCATCCAGGAAATGTTACAGAACCCGTCAATCTCAGAAGAGGAAAAAGTCCTAGCCATAACAAACCAGGACCAAGGATGGATGACTCCCAAAATTAACTACCTCAGAGTAGGAACACTCTCCACAGAAGAAAAAGAGGCAAAAAGGCTAAAAAGGGAGGCACAGTACTACACCATTATAAACAACATCCTGTACAAAAGGGGGATCTCAGTACCATTACTGAAATGCGTACCGACCTCCCACACAAAGGAAGTGTTAGAAGAAGTACACGGCGGCATTTGTGGCAATCACCTCGGAGCACGAGCTCTAGCCAAAAAAGTGCTCCGGGCGGGGTTTTATTGGCCAACTCTACAGAAAGAAGCTACAGAATTTGTAAAGACATGCTCACCATGTCAGAAACACACCAACTTTCACATTGCCCCACCAGAAGAGCTCATCAGTGTAACTTTCCCTTGGCCGTTTGCAAGGTGGGGGCTCGACCTTCTTGGCCCCTTCCCCCAGGGGTCAGGACAAGTTAAATTTCTCATAGTAGGGGTAGAATATTTCACAAAATGTATTGAGGCAGAGCCCCTAGCCAATGCCACCGCTCAAAGAAGCTGGAAATTCCTATATAGAAACATTGTCACAAGGTTTGAGGTTCCACACTCTATCACCACGGACAATGGCACCCAATTCACAGACACAGGCTTCAGGAGACTAGTAGCCGACTTAAATATAAAGCACCAATTCACCTCTGTCGAACACCCTCAAGCCAATGGACAGGCCAAAGCCACCAACAAAGTCATATTGGCTGGGTTGAAACGGAGACTACAAGATGCAAAGGGAGCTTGGGCCGAAGAACTTCCACAAGTCCTATGGGCATATCGAATAATGCCACACTCCACCACAAATGAATCACCATTTCGACTAGCATATGGAGTGGAGGCAATGATCCCAGTAGAGATCGAGGAAGGGTCATCCAGAGTGGTCCACTACAACGAAGAAGCCAACTCCCAAATTTAGAGGGAAGAACTCGACCTACTACCTGAAATTCAAGAAAGAGCCCGGATCAGGAAAGAAGCACTAAAACGACGGATGGCTTTCAGATATAATCAAAGGGTAGTGCCGAGAAGTTTCGCAGAGAATGATCTCATCTTAATCTGAAATGATATCGGAACAACTCAACCAGGAGAAGGAAAGTTGACAGCAAACTGGAAAGGACCCTACCGAGTTGTAGAAGTACTCGGGAAGGGCTATTACAGACTGTCCGAACTCAACGGACGAGAGCTTCCCAGGTCATGGCATGCTTGCAACCTAAGAAGGTACTACAGTTAGCAAGGTAACAGATCTCATTATTGGATGCACTCTTTTTCCTGAAAAAGTTTTTTTAATGAGGCACCAAGTTGAGACCCAGACACTATCCGACCTGAAGGGATGAAAAAATTCCCACATGTATATATTTTGCACTTTTACTTCGAATAAAGTTTATTTAGATATTTCTACAAGAATTCAAGACGCATTAATCTGAAGAATTCATCGTCCGATTATAAAGCGACAGGTCGGCAGAAAGTGAAAAACAATTTCACTGCACGACCACGATAAAGACAAACCGTCTGATAAAGGTGAAAGCGCGATTCACCCAAAGGACGATCTAAAGATGCCAACCACTTTCTACAAATTGGCAAAAATGAACACAGAATAATGTAAGAAGTTATCGAAAGCAATCCAAAAAAGAACCTGACGAGGTCTTATGGATAGCTAAAATAATAACTTAAAGACTGGCCGACGTCCAGAAGTCGGACTAAGTCAACCCAAGTTATAAGTAAACCCTGGAAAGAGGTCTGGCCAACCCTATTAAAGAGGATTACTTTAACTTAGAAGGTCTCGACCTAACAAAGTCAGCCCAAAATAAAAAGGGTTATAAAAGTAATCCTTGAAAGAGACCTGATAAAGGTCCAAGAAAGATTATTACAAAAATAACCTAGAAAGAGATCGACCTAACGAAGTCGGTCTCCTACAACGAAAAGTTACAAAAGTAATCCCTGAAAGAGACCTGACCAAGGTCCAAGAAAGAGGATTACGAAGTAACTTAGAAGAGATCGACACAAAGAAGTCGGTCTCCTACAACGAAATGTTAGAAAAGTAATCCCTGAAAGAGAACTGACAAAGGTCCAAGAAAGAGGATTACGAAGTAACTTAGAAGAGATCGACATAAAGAAGTCGGTCTCCTACAACGGAAAGTTATAAAAGTAATCCCTAAAAAAGACTTGACAAAGGTCCAAAAAAGAGGATTACGAAGTAACTTAGAAGAGATCAACACAAAGAAGTCGGTCTCCTACAACGGAAAGTTATAAAAGTAATCCCTGAAAGAGACCTGACAAAGGTCCAAGAAAGAGGATTATGAAGTAACTTAGAAGAGATCAACATAAAGAAGTCGGTCTCCCACAAATCGGTTATAAAAGTAATCTCTAAAAGAGACCTGACCAAGGTCCAAAAAGGAAGATTACTCTAAATACTTGAAAAAGATCGACATCGGTCGACTACTTGGAAAAAGATAAAGAAGTCGGGCATGGATTGTTAAATCGGATCCACACATCGACAACAAGCCCTCAAAGAAGCCAAGATAGGCGCAAGCAAATGTGACGTAAAAGCCTCAGGGTCAGACCCAAAAGCTCAGAAGCTATTCGTTGTGTTTTTAAATAANNNNAAAGAGTGTAAATAAAATAAACTAAAGAGTTTTAAAGCCCACAAGCCGGGCCAACTACAAAAATATCCAACATAAATCAGCTAAAGGTTAGAAGGCTTCTTAGCAGCATCAGTCTGAGGAGAAGGAGGGCGAGCCTGGAGGGGAACAGCATCCACAGTACCATCGTCCCAGTTTAAAATCTGACAGTCAGGATCAGAAGCAGGAGGGTCGACCTTGGCAGGAGGAACAATAGGCGCTGACGCCTTGGCAGAAGACACAGGGAGGGGATCGACCTCATCATCATCATCCCCATCATCAGGGACAATCTTGCCATCCCTGACAATGTTGTCCAAGCTAAAGGGAGTGAGATCGGCTTCGGGAGTAATAAACCGAACTTGCTCCTTCAAGTTCTCGTAAGCAGCAGTCACACTGCCAACGAGATGACTTTGGAGCTCAGAATAATCTTCCCGGACACTGTCGAGCTCCCCCCTCAGACGCAACATCTCCCAATAGGATGTAACGTAACTATCCTTGTGCATCATGGCTGTGTCCTCAGCCAACCTCAAAGAAGCTGCCAGTGATTGAGAACTCGCCTTCTCGTTCTCTAAGTCCTTCTCCAGTTTGGCTACCTTTACCTCAAGTTTCTCCTTCAACTCCCTCATCCGATCAAACTCTTGTTTTGCCTCCTCCATAAATGCTTTAGTGGCATGGAGAGGGAGATTCTGAGCAGTCCGATATATGGCGGCCGCCATAGACGCCATCTTTACGTGATTTTGGGCCTTAAATTCCAAGTGATGGAGGATGGACACATCATCCGTAGAGAGGGAGCCATAAGGACCGATTTGTTGATCCACAAACTCAATGGCATTGAAATCAGGAGCATCAAGGTCAAAGGGCTCGGCTGTTTTTTGTTTTTATTGGGAGGAGCAACAGATGGAGCGGCCGAAGTAGGGTGAGGATCCACCAAACGGACTCGGGGTGTAGGGACCATCTTCTTCACCCCAGGAGAACTCGGCACTGATGGCTTCTCGCGGATTTGGGAGGACCCCTCCCCAGCCGCCTTGGCCGCAATATTCCTAGCAACAGTCGCCCTCTACGCCCTCTTAAAAGCTTTCATAGCTTCATTATTCTTCATTGTCTCTGCAAATAAAACAGAAGTCAAGCTACAAGTCGGATAAGTCAGAAAGACAGCTACAAGCAACATAAACAGATAAACACAAGATACCCAGTTCAGTTTGAAGAAGAGAAGGATTGTTTAGAAATTTCTGTGTCGAGATGGGGAGGATGACCCCAGTGATCTTCCAAGACAGTCACGAAGGCTCGTTTAGCCTCATCCAGCGTTTCCCACGCATATCTAGAGACCCTCACATCTTTTTGCCATTCCAAGGGAAAAGCAGGTTCGTCATTTTCATCCAGAAAAAAGGGGCGAGCTCCTTCAACAGCTCGAACTTTGAAAAAGTAGTTTTTAAAATCACAGAACGACTCGTCAAACATGGAAAAGACCTTCTTTCCCTGGGTGGAACGGAAGGAGACCCAAGCTGACTTCTTTTTTACCACACCGGGCTTAGTCAAGACAAACAAATAGAAAAAGAGAGATTGGGAAGCAGGAATACTAAAACCATTGCACAACAATTGGAAAATTTTTATGAAACCCCAGGAATTGGGGTGAAGTTGAGAGGGGGCAACATTACAGGACCATAACAGATCGGTTTCAAATGGAGTAAAAGGAAGGGTGATACCCAGCGGACCGAAGAAAAAATCATAAACATAAAAGAAGGGGCGATCATCAATAACCCGAGTAGAAAAGCAGACTCTTTCATCAGAAGAGGGAGGGACAAGCTCATAGTTCTTCTCATCACTGGAATTACTACAAACACTATGAAACTGTCTAAGCTGTGCACAAAATTCAGAATCAACCAGAGAGACACACATAAGAACCATCGAGTCCACCCAATTGGCTATACCCTCAGGAACCCGGGAAGGCATCTCTACAACGTTATTTCAGGAAGACATGAGGCCAACTAAACCCTACAAAAGAAAAGAAGAACGAATTACTCAAAAACATCTCGGCGGGCGAATACACAGAAAAAGGAAGCCCCAAGACTCAAACTAAAACTCCTGGGGCATCCTTTGGAGGCAGTAACAAGGTGAGGTATCAAGAAAAATCTACTTACGTCCCGGCATCCCGCAAACAAGAATAGAAGACCTCAAAACAGCAAGCATTTTTCATAGGAGAAAGACAAAACACAAACAAAACAGAAAATTATCTTCCTACAGTCTATCAGCAAGAAACAACAGCAAACATACCAGGCAAAAATCATCAAAGATGCAACCTTTTTTCAGAATCAAACAAAATTATCATTCCCAAAGCTTCAAAATCAAAAGCATTTCACAACATGCAAAAACCCTAAAGGTATCAAGCAACAGGAAAAGCAACAAAGACCATGCAAAATATGAAGAAACTACGAAACGCACAGTGATCAGGCACAGCAGAAAGTAGAAAGATCCAAACTTTTCCCAACTAAGATAAAAACTTTCTCAAAACAGGCATAAAAATGACAGAGGAGGAAAAATCGAACCTGGAAAATAGAAGAAAACCTCGAAAGAAAGCTGAAGAGCAAGAAGCGATAGAGCCACCCTTCGAACGGAAAAAATTCGCCGGAAGAAGACAGAAGGAGAAACCCAGAATCACTCCTTTTCCACAGAAAGCAGTAGAAGAGCAGGCGTCGCAGGAAGAAACTATGAAACGCTAAGGAAAAACAGAAAATGAGAGAGTAAAGGGAGAAGTTACGAAGAGAAACGAAGAAGAGAAACCATTTCTGATGACAAAATTCAAAATAAAACCAAGGGAAACGGGGCATTTGAAGTCAATTAATGAGGGTATTAAACCCTCGCACGTTTCCAAAGCGCCGATATAAAAGCGCGCACTTTTAAAGGAAAACGTTCCACATTCAAAAAGACTCTACAAAGAAAGAAATCGACAAAATGCTTGAGTTCGGCTTCGCCAGAGAAGGACAGAAGTCAAAGACTCGACCTCAGCAAAAAGACCGAGCTCAAGCAGGGGCATTGTTCATACCCTGGGTCGAGCTACCTGACCTGGGATGACTGGTGGTGCACGAAATTGTGATCTCCAGGCTCGAACAAATCCTGGTAATGGCTCCAAAGCTTGGTGCTCTGATCTTAATTCATGATTGTCACAACTTCGATACAACTAACCAGCAAGTGCACTGGGTCGTCCAAGTAATACCTTACGTGAGTAAGGGTCGAATCCCACGGAGAATGTTGGTATGAAGCAAGCTATGGTCACCTTGTAAATCTCAGTCAGGCAGATATAAAGTGATAATGGTGTTTTTGAATATTATATAATAAAATAGAGATAGAGATACTTATGTAAATCATTGGTAGGAATTTCAGATAAGCGAATGGAGATGCTTTTCGTTCCTCTGAACCTCTGCTTTCCTGCTATCTTCATCCAATCAGTCTTACTCCTTTCTATGGCTGGCTTTATGCAAGGGCATCACCGTTGTCAGTGGCTACATCCCCTCCTCTCAGTGAATAATATGCTCACGCACCCTGTCACGGCACGGCTATTCATCTGTCGGTTCTCGATCATGCTGGAATAGGATTCACCCTCCTTTTGCGTCTGTCACTAACGCCCAACAATCGCGAGTTTGAAGCTCGTCACAGTCATTCAATCATTGAATCCTACTCAGAATACCACAGACAAGGTTTAGACCTTCCGAGTTCTCTTGAATGCCGCCATCATTCTAGC
>NC_029794.2:99951439-99986675 GCF_000816755.2 Arachis ipaensis
TTGCACGTGTAGAGGCCATTTGTGGAGTTGAACGCCAGCTTTTGTGCTAGTTTGGGCGTTCAACTCTGGTTTTGGATCCTTTTCTGGCGCTGGACGCCAGATTTGGGCAGAAGGCTGGCGTTGAACGCCAGTTTACGTCGTCAATTCTTGGCCAAAGTATGGACTATTATATATTGCTGGAAAGCCCTGGATGTCTACTTTCCAACGCAATTGGAAGCGCGCCATTTCGAGTTCTGTAGCTCCAGAAAATCCACTTTGAGTGCAGGGAGGTCAGAATCCAACAGCATCAGCAGTCCTTTTTCAACCTCTGAATCTGATTTCTGCTCAAGTCCCTCAATTTCAGCCAGAAAATACCTGAAATCACAGAAAAACACACAAACTCATAGTAAAGTCCAAAAATGTGAATTTATCATAAAAACTAATGAAAACATCCCTAAAAGTAACTAGATCCTACTAAAGACATACTAAAAACAATGCCAAAAAGCGTATAAATTATCCGCTCATCAACTGGCGACAAAGCGACCGACCTCTTCAGGTCAGGCTACCCGACCTCTTCTCAAGGAGGTTGGCCAAATCAACAGGAGAGCCCAATAAAGGGCCCAAACAGAGGAACACGACCCAAATCCACAGGCCGTACGAGCTTATAGAGATAAAGGCGGTTCCCTTGAAGATAAGCTGACCTCAACTCAAAAGATAAAGATAACTAACTTATCTTATCTAAAAAGGTCACTATCACACCATTATAAATACACTGGAGCACCCAGGTATAACTCATACTCTGATTCTATGTAAAAACCTGCTTAATATCCGTGCTAACTTAAGCATCGGAGTCTCTTGCAGGTACCCCCCCACCCTCCGGTGGCCAAGGATCAGTAGTGCAGCAAGTCCAACAAGTTGAATACAACAGCTCCGGCTGTCATCAGCCAACCGGACACGTTATCTCCGACCAGTACGGAAGATCTCGTCCGAGATCGACCTCCAGTTTCAGGTAACCCTCGGAACAACTTCCATGATTTTTCCGATGTGATCTATAAAGACCTTATTCATTAATCTCTGATAAGTAGCTCCTGTGTTTTTAAGTCCGAAAGGCATGACTATGTAGCAGTAGTTTGCTTTTGGGGTTAAGAATGAAGTTTTTTCTTGGTCGGACAGGTACATCGGGATTTGATTGTATCCTGAATATGCATCCATAAACGAGAGGTATTTATATTCAGAGGAGGCATCCACCAAAGCGTCGATACTTGGGAGTGGGTAAGGATCTTTAAGGCAAGCTTTGTTGAGATCAGTGTAGTCGGTGCACATCCGCCACTTCCCATTTGATTTCTTCACCAAGACGACGTTAGCTAGCCATAGTGGGTACTTGACTTCTCTTATGAATCCTACCTCCAGTAGAGCTTGTACCTGCTCTTCCATAGCTTGGGATCGTTCTGGTCCGAGCTTTCTATGTTTCTGTTGTACTGGCTGAGATCCTGGGTAGACTGCTAGCTTGTGGCACATTAACTTGGGGTCTATGCCTGGCATGTCTACAGCCTTCCATGCAAAGAGGTCGACGTTATCTTGTAAGAATTGTACGAGTGATTCCTTTGTGTCTCCTTTTAGGATTGTACCGATATTGGTTGTTTTGTCCGGGATATCTCCGATCTGGACTTTTTCTACTTTACCTTCGGGTTGTAGGTGGAGTTCTTCTCGCCTCTGAACTCCACCGAGTTCGATAGTGTGGAATTCTTCTCCTCTGCCTCTGAGGTTTAGACTTTTGTTGTAGCAGCGGCGCGCCGTCTTCTGGTCTGCCTTTATTGTAGCTATCCCTTCTGTAGTTGGGAACTTCATGCATAGATGTGGAGTCAAGACTACTGCGCCGAGCTGATTTAATGTTGTCTGACCTATTAAGGCATTATAAGATGAACTCACGTCGACCACGATGTAGTCTATCTTGAGTGTTCTTGACTGGTTTCTTTTTCCAAAGGTCGTGTGTAGTGAGTTGTATCCAAGTGGCTGAACTGGAGTGTCTCCTAGTCCGAACAGGCTGTTCGGATATGCTCTGAGTTCTTTTTCTTCCAGGTCGAGTTTGTCAAAGGTAGTTTTGAACAAGATGTCGGCGGAGCTTCCTTGGTCTATCAGTGTGCAGTGGAGATTTGCGTTTGCTAGTATGATAGTGATAACCATGGGATCGTCATGTCCTGAGATGATGCCAGATGCATCCTCTTTGGTAAAAGTAATTATGAGGATGTCGGGTGCTTCCTCTGTTCCCTCGACGTGATATACTTCTTTAAGATATCTTTTGCGAGATGATCTGGAGATCCCTCCTCCCACAAATCATCCGTGTATCATGTGGACATGTCTCTCGGGCGTACGAGGTGGTCGTTCAGCCCGTCCGACATCTTCATCCCTTCTTCTTTTTCTGGGATCGTCTGCTCGGTTCGCTAAATACCGATCTAACTTTTCTTCTCTTACCAGTTTTTCTATGATATTTTTTAGGTCGAAACATTCATTGGTGGAATGTCCATAGATTCGATGATATTCACAATATTCAGCCCGGTTTCCTCCTCTTTTTTTGCTTTTAAGTGGTCGAGCTGGAGGTATCTTTTCGGTATGGCATACTTCTCTGTAGAGATCCACAAGGGACACTCGAAGAGGGGTGTAATTGTGGTATTTTTTGATCTTTTCCCCATGTTGATATTCTTTCTTTTTGGACTCTTTCTCCTTATCTCGGGAAGAGTAGGAGAATCCGGTTTTTGAGGTCTCTCCTAGTCGAGATTTTTCCTCCATGTTGATGTACTTCTCTGCTCGTTCTTGTACTTCGTTCAGAGATGTGGGATGTTTTTTTGATATAGATTGGCTAAAAGGTCCCTCTCGCAAGCCATTAATGACACCCATAATAGCGGCCTCTGTTGGTAGACTTTGTATGTCCAGACATGCTTTATTGAATCTTTTCATGTAGCTACGGAGACTTTTCCGATCTCCTTGCTTGATTTCTAATAAACTTGGGGCGTGCTTAGCTTTGTCTTTCTGGATGGAGAACCTGGCTAGAAACATCTTGGCTAAGTCGTCGAAGCTGGAGATGGACCTAGGGGGTAGGTTGTCAAAACATTTAATTGCCATCTTTGTTAAAGTAGTCGGGAAGGCTTTGCAACGGACTGCATCTGAGGTGTCAATAAGGTACATTCGACTTCTAAAATTGCTAAGATGATAACTAGGATCTGCTGTGCCATCGAATAAAGTTATGTTGGGAAGTTTGAAGTCCTTTGGGATTTTGGTCCTCATGATCTCCTTGGTGAATGGGTCTTGATCCTTATGGGAGCTATCTTCGTGACCGGATCGAGTAGTTTTGGCTTTGAGATCTGCTTCGAGTTTTAGGAGCTTGTCTTCTAACTCGCGGCGTCGCGTAACTTCCCTCCGTAAGTCTCTCCCCGCTTCTCGTTGATGCTCCACCTCTTTTTCAAGCTATTTTAAGTGATCTTGAAGTGCCTCCACGACTCCCGTATTTGGTGAATTCTTGTCGTTGTTAGGTTGAGGAATAACTTTTGGTGTGGTATCCACATTTTTGTTCGGCGTCCGGTCTTCTAGATCAGAGTCGTGATCGTTGTCATGGTCGTCCGCCATGGTGATGGGATGACTTCCAGGTCCCCGGCAACGGTGCCAATGTTCCGAGGGTTACCTGAAACTGTAGACTGATTTCGGACGAGATCTTCTA
This sequence comes from Arachis ipaensis, assembly GCF_000816755.2. Lineage (NCBI taxonomy): Eukaryota > Viridiplantae > Streptophyta > Magnoliopsida > Fabales > Fabaceae > Arachis > Arachis ipaensis. The sequence goes on from NC_029794.2 coordinate 99,955,131, forward strand.
TGCTGGTCAGAGCTGACGTGTCTGGCTGGTGGATGGTGGCCGAAACGTTTGTATCCGACTTGTTGGACTGGCTATGCTGCTGATCCTTCGTCACCGGAGGGTGGTGGTACCTACAAGGGACTCCGATGCTTAAGTTAGCAAGGGTATTAAGCAGGTTTTTTAGTAGAATCAGAGTATGAGTTATAGCTGGGTGCTCCAGTGTATTTATAATGGTGTGGATTGACCTTTTTGGAGATAAGATAGTTATTTTATCTTATCTTATCTTATCTTTGTGCGAGGTCATCTTATCTTTAAGGGAACCACCCTTATCTCTATAGGCTTTGGGCTGCCTTTGGATTTGGGTCGTGTTCCTCTATCTGGGCCCTTTATTGGGCTTTCCTGGCAATTTGGCCGAGCTCTTTGAGAAGAGGTCGGATAGTTTGACCTAAAGAGGTCGGTCCTCTTGTCGCTAAAACATCCCGGGTCGGACAGCTCGACCCAGGGTATGAACAACAACCAATATTGGCACAATCCTAAAAGGAGACGTAAAGGAGTCCCTCATACAGTTCTTAAGAGATAATGTCAACCTCTTCACATGGAAGGCCACAGACATGCCGGGCATAGACCCCAAACTAATGTGCCACAAACTGGCAGTATATCCAGGATCTCAGCTAGTACAGCAGAGACGTAGAAAGCTCGGACCAGAAAGATCCCAAGCTGTGGAAGAACAGGTGCAAGCTCTACTAGAGGCAGGATTCATAAGAGAAGTCAAATACCCACTATGGCTAGCCAACGTCGTCCTAGTAAAGAAATCAAATGGAAAGTGGCAGATGTGCACCGACTATACCGATCTCAACAAAGCTTGCCCAAAAGATTCACATCCACTCCCAAGTATCGACACCCTAGTGGATGCTTACTCCGGTTACAAATACCTCTCGTTTATGGATGCTTATTCGGGATACAATCAAATCCTGATGTATCCACCCGATCAAGAAAAAAACCTCATTCTTAACCCCAAGAGCAAACTACTGCTACATCGTCATGCCATTCGGACTCAAAAATGCAGGAGCCACGTATCAAAGATTAATGAACAAGGTCTTCGCAGACCATATCGAGAAACTTATGGAGGTATATGTGGACGACATGTTAGTGAAAACATAAAGCGAGGAGACATTACTATCCGACCCCGCCCAAGTTTTCAAAACCATACGTAAGCATGGAATGAGACTTAATCCAGCAAAATGCACCTTCGCAGTAGAAGCCGGCAAATTTCTGGGATTCATGCTCACACAAAGAGGAATAGAAGCAAACCCGGACAAGTGCCAGGTCATAATCGACATGAAAAGCCCGAGCTGTGTTACAGAGGTGCAACAACTCAACGAAAGATTGGCAGCCTTGTCCAGATTTCTAGCCAGATCAGCAATAAGATCTCTCCCCTTCTACACCACTTTAAGGAATGAAAAGAGGTTTGAATGGACAACGGAGTGCGAGCAGGCTTTCCAGGATTTCAAAAGGTTCCTGGTACAACCACCTATTCTAACTCAGCCACGGGAAGGAGAACCACTTGTATTGTACCTCGCTGTAGGAAATCGGGCAGTAGCCTCAGCACTGGTCAGAGAGGACGAAAGTGGACAACAACCTATATACTTCATCAGCAAAGCACTACAAGGGTCCGAACTGAACTACCAAAAAATAGAAAAATTTGCCTATGTTCTCATACTAACATCTCGACGACTTCGCCCATATTTTCAAGCCCACATCATCAAGGTTCGGACTAACCAGCCCATTAAAGGCATTTTACAGAAAACAGATTTGGCGAGAAGAATCTTACAGTGGGCAGTCGAGTTGTCTGAATTCGACATTCAATATGAAGCTCGAACAGCCATCAAATCACAGTACCTGGCCGACTTTATTGCAGAGTTTACTGACACCCTGAAAATCTCTACAGAATGGAATCTCTATGTAGACAGCTACTTGATGAGCGGATAATTTATACGCTTTTTGACATTGTTTTTAGTATATTTTTAGTAGGATCTAGTTACTTTTAGGGATGTTTTCATTAGTTTTTGTTAAATTCACATTTCTGGACTTTACTATGAGTTTGTGTGTTTTTCTGTGATTTCAGGTATTTTCTGGCTGAAATTGAGGGACTTGAGCAAAAATCAGATTCAGAGGTTGAAGAAGGACTGCTGATGCTGTTGGATTCTGACCTCCCTGCACTCAAAGTGGATTTTCTGGAGCTACCGAACTCGAAATGGCGCGCTTCCAATTGCGTTGGAAAATAGACATCTAAGGCTTTCCAGCAATATATAATAGTCCATACTTTGGCCAAGAATAAACGACGTAAACTGGCGTTCAACGCCAGCTTTCTGCCCAAATCTGGCGTCCAGCGCCAGAAAAGGAGCCAAAACCAGAGTTGAACGCCCAAACTGGCACAAAAGCTGGCGTTCAACTCCAAGAAGGACCTCTACACGTGCAACACTCAAGCTCAGCCCAAGCACACACCAAGTGGGCCCCGGAAGTGGATTTATGCATCAATTACTTACTTCTGTAAACCCTAGTAGCTAGTTTATTATAAATAAGACCTTTCACTATTGTATTAGACGTCTTTTTGACCATCTTTGATCAGTTGTATGCTATCTTAGATCACGTTTGAGGGCTGGCCTCTCGGCCATGCCTGGACTTTCACTTATGTATTTTTAACGGTAGAGTTTCTACACTCCATAGATTAAGGTGTGGAGCTCTGCTTTTCCTCAAAGATTAATGCAAAGTACTACTGTTTTCTATTCAATTCATCTTGTTTCGCTTCTAAGATATTCATTCATACTTCAATCTGAATGTGATGAACGTGACAATCATCATCATTCCCTATGAACGCGTGCCTGACAACCACTTCCGTTCTACATTAGATTGAATGAGTATCTCTTAGATCTCCTAACTAGAATCTTCGTGGCGTAAGCTAGAATGATGGCAGCATTCAAGAGAATCCAGAAGGTCTAAACTTTGTCTGTGGTATTCCAAGTAGGATTCAATGAATAAATGACTGTGACGAGATCCAAACTCGCGATTGCGGGGCGTTAGTGACAGACGCAAAAGGATAGTAAATCCTATTCCAGCATGATCGAGAACCGACAGATGAATAGCCGTGCCGTGACAGGGTGCGTTGACCATTTTCAATGAGAGGATAAGATGAAGCCATTGACAAGGGTGATGCCTCCATACGATTAGCCGTGCCGTGACAGGGCATTGGATCATTTTCCCGAGAGATGACCAAAAGTAGCCATTGACAGTGGTGATGTATCACATAAAGCCAGCCATGGAAAGGAGTAAGACTGATTGGATGAAGATAGCAAGAAAGCAAAGGTTCAGAGGAACGAAAGCATCTCCATTCGCTTATCTGAAATTCTCACCAATGAATTACATAAGTATTTCTATCCCTATTCTATTAATTATTATTCGAAAACACCATTATCAATTTATATCTGCCTAACTAAGGTATTACTTGGACGACCCAGTGCACTTGCTGGTCAGTTGTGCGAAGTTGTGAACCGTGGTTTTGGCATCATGTTTTTGGCGTCATTACCAGGGAAAGAAAGAGCGATGAATTTTACATAAGCAAAGTGTAATCACGATTCCGCATACCAAGTTTTTGGCGCCGTTGCCGGGGATTGTTTGAGTTTTTGGCAAGCTTTTGGTCCGGTAACATCAGTGCCAAGTTTGATCCGGCAACAGCACCAAGTTTTTGGCGCCGTTGCCGGGGATTGTTCGAGTTTGGACAACTGACGGTTCATCCGGTTGCTCAGATTAGGTAATTTTCTTTTTTGTTTTGTTTTCAAAAAAAAAATTTTCAAAAATCTTTCAAAAATTTTTCTTTTGTTTTCGAAAAAAATAAAAAAAATATAATGTTTTCAAAAATAAATTATTCTATGACTTCAAAATTTTTAAGAATGAATTCTAGTGTTTCATGAAGCATGTGAAGCCTGGCTGGCTGTAAAGCCATGTCTAAATTCGTTTGGACTAAGGCTTCCAAACCATCAGCATAGAGGCAAGTTACATATTTGATAAGTAATGAGCAGTATATTCTGATATCTTTCTAAAGCTTGGCTGGCTAGTGAGCCATGTCTAATTCCTGGACTGAAGCTTTAGACTAAGAATGCAAGATTCTTGGAATTCATATTAAAAATTTTGGAATCCTTATTTTTCTTTTTCATAATAATTTTCGAAAATAATACAAAAAAATTATAAAATCATAAAAATCAAAAATATTTTTTGTTTCTTGTTTGAGTCTTGAGTCATATCATAAGTTTGGTGTCAATTGCATGTGCATCTTGCATTTTTCGAAAATTCATGCATTCATAGTGTTCTTCATGATCTTCAAGTTGTTCTTGGTAAGTCTTCTTGTTTGATCTTTGCATTTGCATGTTTTGTATCTTTTCTTGTTTTACATGTGCATTTTTCGTTTCTTAGAGTCTAAACATGAAAGATTTCTAAGTTTGGTGTCTTACATGTTTTCTTTGCATCAAAAAATTTTTCAAAAATATGTTCTTGATGTTCATCTTGACATTCAAAGTCTTCTTGGTGTTCATCTTGATATTCATATCATTCATGCATGCATTCATTGTTTTGATTCAAAATTTTCATGCATTGAGTCTTTTTGTTGTTTTTCTTTCTCATCATAAAAATTCAAAAATAAAAAAAAATATCTTTCCCTTGTTTTTTAAAACTAATTCCTATCATATCTTTTCAAAAATATCTTCTCATCTTATCTTTTTCAAAAATCTAATTTCAAAATATCTTTTCCAACTTCCTAACTTCTTATCTTTTCAAAATTTGTTTCAACTAACTAACTAACTTTTTGTTTTTTTCTTAACTTTTTCAAAACCACCTAACTAACTCTCTCTCTCTCTAATTTTCGAAAATATATCCCCTCTTTTTTAAAAATTTCTTTTTTATTAACTAATTATTTTTATTTTTGATTTTAAAAAAAATTTCGAAAAAAATACTAACCTTTTTCAAAAACTATTTTCGAAAATCACTAACTCTTTTTCAAAAATTATTTTCGAAAATTCTCCCTCTCCCATCTTATTCTATTTATTTATTCATTTACTAACATCTCATCTCACATCTCTGCCCTCCTCACAGTTGTGTTTCTTTCTTTACATCACATTCTTTGTCTCCCTCTTTTCTTCCACTCACAAAGGGATCCCTATACTGTGGTATAAAGGATCTATATTATTATTATTATTTTTTTGTGCCCTCTTCTTTGTCATATGAGCAGGAGCAAGGACAAGAATATTCTTGTTGAAGCAGATCCAGAACCTGAAAGGACTCTGAAGAGAAAACTAAGAGAAGCTAAATTACAACAATCCAGAGATAACCTTTCAGAAATTTTCGAACAGGAAGAGGAGATGGCAGCCGAAAATAATAATAATACAAGGAGGATGCTTGGTGACTTTACTGCACCTAATTCCAATTTACATGGAAGAAGCATCTCCATTCCTACCATTGGAGCAAACAACTTTGAGCTGAAACCTCAATTAGTTTCTCTGATGCAGCAGAACTGCAAGTTTCATGGACTTCCATCTGAAGATCCTTTTCAGTTCTTAACTGAATTCTAAGAGCTATTGAAGATTTGGGGATGAGACATATGGAAGGACAAGAGCAAATATTGAACTGGATGAGTCAACAAGAAGAGTGGAAGAAACAACAAATGGAGCAGCAACAGGAACAATACTCCCAGCTCACTCAAACCATCCACTAAGTTACTGAGAGGTAAGAACGTCAAGATAAGCATTTGCAGGAACTCAATCAGCGACAAATAGCCCAGATGAAAACATTCAATGAGTTCACTGTACTTAATGAAGGACGGCAACTACATCAGGAGGAGTTCTACGTCAACACCCAAACCAAGTTGAACTACTTGTCCAGTAATATGCATCATCTACACTATGTCATCCCTACATATAATGAGGTCCAAAAAGATTTTGTAGAACAAGAAGAAAGGAAGGTGAAACAGCAGAAGGAAACACTGAAAAAGAAGATGGAAGATGCTTGATGAGCGGATAATTTATACACTTTTTGGCATTGTTTTTAGTAGATTTTTAGTAGGATCTAGTTACTTTTAGGGATGTTTTCATTAGTTTTTATGTTAAATTCACATTTCTGGACTTTACTATGAGTTTGTGTATTTTTCTGTGATTTCAGGTATTTTCTGGCTGAAATTGAGGGACTTGAGCAAAAATCAGATTCAGAGGTTGAAGAAGGACTGCTGATGCTGTTGGATTCTGACCTCCCTGCACCCAAAGTGGATTTTCTGGAGCTACAGAACTCGAAATGGCGCGCTTCGAATTGCGTTGGAAAATAGACATCCAGGGCTTTCCAGAAATATATAATAGTCCATACTTTGGCCAAGAATAGACGACGTAAACTGGTGTTCAACGCCAGCTTTCTGCCCAAATCTGGCATCCAGCGCCAGAAAAGGAGCCAAAACCAGAGTTGAACGCCCAAACTGGCACAAAAGCTGGCGTTCAAAGATTAATGAACAAGGTCTTCGCAGACCATATCGGGAAACTTATGGAGGTATATGTGGACGACATGTTAGTGAAAACATAAAGCGAGGAGACATTACTATCCGACCCCGCCCAAGTTTTCAAAACCATACGTAAGCATGGAATGAGACTTAATCCAGCAAAATACACCTTCGCAGTAGAAGCCAGCAAATTTCTGGGATTCATGCTCACAAAAAGAGGAATAGAAGCAAACCCGGACAAGTGCCAGGTCATAATCGACATGAAAAGCCCGAGCTGTGTTACAGAGGTGCAACAACTCAACGAAAGATTGGCAGCCTTGTCCAGATTTCTAGCCAGATCAGCAATAAGATCTCTCCCCTTCTACGCCACTCTAAGGATTCGCAGTAGAAGCCGGCAAATTTCTGGGATTCATGCTCACACAAAGAGGAATAGAAGCAAACCTGGACAAGTGCCAGGTCATAATCGACATGAAAAGCCCGAGCTGTGTTACAGAGGTGCAACAACTCAACGAAAGATTGGCAGCCTTGTCCAGATTTCTAGCCAGATCAGCAATAAGATCTCTCCCCTTCTACACCACTTTAAGGAATGAAAAGAGGTTTGAATGGACAACGGAGTGCGAGCAGGCTTTCCAGGATTTCAAAAGGTTCCTGGTACAACCACCTATTCTAACTCAGCCACGGGAAGGAGAACCACTTGTATTGTACCTCGCTGTAGGAAATCGGGCAGTAGCCTCAGCACTGGTCAGAGAGGATGAAAGTGGACAACAACCTATATACTTCATCAGCAAAGCACTACAAGGGTCCGAACTGAACTACCAAAAAATAGAAAAATTTGCCTATGTTCTCATACTAACATCTCGACGACTTCGCCCATATTTTCAAGCCCACATCATCAAGGTTCGGACTAACCATCCCATTAAAGGCATTTTACAGAAAACAGATTTGGCGAGAAGAATCTTACAGTGGGCAGTCGAGTTGTCTGAATTCGACATTCAATATGAAGCTCGAACAGCCATCAAATCACAGTACCTGGCCGACTTTATTGCAGAGTTTACTGACACCCCGAAAATCTCTACAGAATGGAATCTCTACGTAGACAGCTCCTTGATGAGCGGATAATTTATACGCTTTTTGACATTGTTTTTAGTATGTTTTTAGTAGGATCTAGTTACTTTTAGGGATGTTTTCATTAGTTTTTATGTTAAATTCACATTTCTGGACTTTACTATGAGTTTGTGCGTTTTTCTGTGATTTCAGGTATTTTCTGGCTGAAATTGAGGGACTTGAGCAAAAATCAGATTCAGAGGTTGAAGAAGGACTGCTGATGCTGTTGGATTCTGACCTTCCTGCACTCAAAGTGGATTTTCTGGAGCTACCGAACTCGAAATGGCGCGCTTCCAATTGCGTTGGAAAATAGACATCCAGGACTTTCCAGCAATATATAATTGTCCATACTTTGGCCAAGAATAGATGACGTAAACTGGCGTTCAACGCCAGCTTTCTGCCCAAATCTGGCGTCCAGCGCCAGAAAAGGAGCCAAAACCAGAGTTGAACGCCCAAACTGGCACAAAAGCTGGCGTTCAACTCCAAGAAGGACCTCTACACGTGCAACACTCAAGCTCAGCCCAAGCACACACCAAGTGGGCCCTGGAAGTGGATTTATGCATCAATTACTTACTTCTGTAAACCCTAGTAGCTAGTTTATTATAAATAAGACCTTTCACTATTGTATTAGACGTCTTTTTGACGATGCCTCCAGACGATTAGCCGTGCCGTGACAGGGCATTGGATCATTTTCCCGAGAGATGACCGAAAGTAGCCATTGACAGTGGTGATGTATCACATAAAGCCATCCATGGAAATGAGTAAGACTGATTGGATGAAGATAGCAGGAAAGCAGAGGTTCAGAGGAACGAAAGCATCTACATTCGCTTATCTGAAATTCTCACCAATGAATTACATAAGTATTTCTATCCCTATTCTATTAATTATTATTCGAAAACACCATTATCAATTTATATATGTCTAACTGAGATTTGCAAGGTGACCATAGCTTGCTTCATACCAACAATCTCCGTGGGATTCGACCCTTACTCACGTAAGGTATTACTTGGACGACCCAGTGCACTTGCTGGTCAGTTGTGCGAAGTTGTGAACCGTGGTTTTGGCATCATGTTTTTGGCGCCATTACCAGGGAAAGAAAGAGCAATGAACTTTACATAAGCAAAGTGTAATCACAATTTCTGCGCACCACTCCTCTAACAAAACCGAGAGCGGAGCAGGCGTGATAATAGAAAGCAATCAGGGAACCCAAATTGAACTCTCCCTAATGTTCGAGTTCCCTGCTTCAAACAATCAGGTCAAATATGAGGTATTACTAGCTGGTTTGAAGCTGGCTAAGGAGGTTGGAGCTCAAAAACTTATCATCTTCAGTGACTCACAAGTAGTCACCTCACAAATAGCAGGGAGCTACGAAGCCAAGGATCCCACCATGAAAAAGTACTTGGACAAATCCAGGGAATAGCTCGGACAACTCGGGGAATATGAGGTCCGCCACATACCTCGGGGACAGAATGTTCGAGCTGATGCACTCTCAAAACTAGCCAGCACCAAACCAGCGGGCAACAATAGAAGCCTCATCCAAGAAATACTGCAGAACCCGTCAATTTCGGAAGAAGAAAAGGTCCTAGCCATAACAAGTCTGGGTCAAGGATGGATGACTCCCATAATTAACTATCTCAAAATAGAAACACTCCCTGCAGATAAGAATGAGGCGAATAGGTTAAAACGGGAGGCACAATACTACACCATTATAAACAATACTCTATACAAGAGAGGGATTTTAACACCACTGTTAAAATGTGTGCCGACTTCCAACACAAAGGAAGTTTTAGAAGAAATACACAGTGGCATCTATGGCAATCATCTCGGAGCACAAGCTCTCACCAAAAAAGTACTTCGAGGCGGATTCTATAGGCCGACTTTACAAAAGGAAGCAACAGAGTTCGTAAAGACATGTCCACCATGTCAGAAACATGCTAATTTCCACATCGTCCCACCAGAGGAACTCATTCGTGTAACCTCACTCTGGCCATTTGCAAAATGGGGACTCGACTTCCTTGGGCCCTTCCCTCAAGGATCAGGACAGGTCAAGTTCTTCATCGTAGGGGTAGACTATTTCACAAAGTGGATTGAGGCAGAGCCCCTAGCTAACGCCACTGCTCAAAGAAGTCGAAAATTCCTATATAGAAACATTGTCACAAGGTTTGGGGTTCTATACTCCATTATCACAGACAAAGGCACTCAATTCACAGACGCAGGCTTCAAAAAATTGGTGGCTGACTTGAAAATAAAGCACCAATTCACGTCCGTAGAACACCCCCAAGCCAACGAACAGGCAGAAGCCGCCAATAAAGTTATATTAGCCGGGCTAAAACGGAGATTACAGGATGCAAAGGGAGCTGGGCTGAAGAGTTCCTACAAGTCCTATGGGCATATCGGGCAACTCCACACTCCACGACAGGGGAGTCACCTTTCCGACTAGCTTATGGAATGGAGGCAATGATCCCAGTAGAAATTGAAGAAGGGTCCCCTAGAACGATCTTCTACAGTGAAGAGGCCAACTCCCAACTTCAAAAAGAAGAGCTCGACTTACTTTCAAAAATACGGGAAAGAGCTCAGATCAGGGAGGAGGCGCTAAAACGTCGAATGGCCTCAAGATACAATAAAAAGGTAGTACAACGAAGTTTTGCCAACAACGACCTCATCCTAATCTGAAATGATATTGGAACAAGTCGACCTGGAGAGGGAAAACTCGCGGCAAACTGGAAGGGACCCTACCGAGTCATAGAAGTACTTGGAAATGGCTACTATAGGCTGTCTGAACTCGAAGGGCGAGAGCTGCCAAGGTCATGGCATGCCTGCAACCTAAGAAGGTATTATAGTTAGGAGGTAATAAAGATCTTAGGATAAAGTGCACTCTTTTTCCTGAAAAAGTTTTTTAACGAGGCACCGAGCCAAGATCTATGAACTACCTGACTTAGAAAGATAAAGCACCCACATGTATATATTTGCATATTTTCTATTTTGAATAAAGTTTTTTCAGATTTTCTACAAATCTTCTTTATCAAGATGTATTAATCTGAAACGCAAGAATTCATCACCCGATTATAAAGCTACAGATCGGCAAAAGTGAAAATCAAAACTCACTGCTCGATCATGATAAAGCCGGCGAAGATGAAAACCGAATTCATCAAAGGTCAGGCCAAGCGAGGATTAAAATCGGCAAGATGAAAAGCGACAAAAACAGAATAATGCAAGAAGTTATAAAAAGCGATCCATGAATAGAGACCTGACGAGGTCTGAAACAAAAAATGGACTGCTAGAAATAACTTAAAATGGACCGACATAAAAGAAGTTGGACCAGATCAAAGCGACAAAAAGTTATAAAAAGTAACCCATAGAAAAGAGTCCTGGCCAGCCCTTAAAATGGATTACTAGAAATAACTTAGAAGAGACCGACATGATGAAGTCGGCCCAACAAAACTACAAAAAGTTATAAAAGTAATCCATAAAAAGAGATCTGACAAGGTCCAAATAAAATGGATTACTAGAAATAACTTAATTAGAAGAGACCGACATGTTGATGTCGGCCCAACAAAACTACAAAAAGTTATAAAAAGTAACTCATAAAAAGAGACCTGACAAGGTCCAAATAAAATGGATTAGTAGAAATAACTTAGAAGAGACCGACATGAAGAAGTCGGCCCAAACCAACTAAAGCTATAAAAAGGTAATCCACAAAGAGAGACCTGGCAGGGGTCCAACTAAAAAATGGATTACCAAAAATAGCTTAGAAGGGACCGACATGAAGAAGTCGGATCAAAACAACAGAGTTATAAAAAGTAAATCCCAAGGGATTACTAAAAATAATTCGCAAAGAAATCGACCAACAGAAGGCGTGCGCTATAAGGGACTTAAGTCGGACCCAGAAAGCCATAACCTCAATAAAATCAATCTGCAAGTATTCTACTAAAGAATGCGAAGAAAAATAGTTGAACAAAGCTAGCCTCGACTAAAGCAGGAAATAAAGCACAAAGGCAATCAAAAGAGGTCAGACAGCAAAACTCCAACACTCTAAAGATTCCTGAAAAGTGTCAAGAAGATGCAAACAAACATATAACAAAGCTACTATAAATCGAAAAGCCACCTAAAAAGGCGACTTCAAGAATTGAAAGGGCATTTGTTTTTCTAAATAAATTGCTAAGGAAAGCAACTAAAAAATCCAAGTCAACCAAAACACAAACAAGAGTTCAAAAGCCCACAGACTGGGCTATACACAATACATCAAGAAAGACTATAAAGGATTCAAAGACTCCCCAGTAGCAGTATCTCGGGGTGAAGGAGGACGAGTCTGAAGGGGAATTGCATCTACAGTCCCATCATCCCAGTTCAAGATCTGGACATCAGGGTCAGAGTCGGGCTGGCCGACCTCAGTAGTAGGAGTTGAAGAAGCCGGGGTAGCAGAGGCTTTTGCAAATGGCACAGGAGGAGGGTCTACATCTACATCGTCATCATCCGGGCCATCAGGGACAATCTTACCATCTTCTACAATGTTGTCCAAGCTGAATAGGGTGAGGTCGAGCTCGGGCGCAAGAACTCGAACCTGAGCCTTCAAATTCTCATAAGCAGCATTCATGCTACCTACAAGATGGCCCTGGAGCTCGGTATAGTCGGCCTGAGCAGATTTCAACCTCTCCCTGAGCTCTATCATCTCGCCATAGGCCAGGACATAGCTCTCCTTATGCTTATGCGCCATCTCCTCAGCCAGATTTGCAGAAGCCACCGCAGCAGTAGCCCGAGTCTTCTCATCCTCCAACTCCTTTTCCAGTTTAGCCACCTTCACCTCGAGATCCTCCTTTAACCCCTTGATCCTGTCATATTCTGACTTAGCCTCTTCTATAAAAGCCTTTGTCGTGTGGACTGGAACATCCTGGGCAGTTCGAAATAATGCTGCCAACATGTGTGCCATTTTTATACCGCTCCGAGTAATGAAGTCCAAATGACGAAGGATGGATACATGGTCAATAGGAACAACACCATAAGGAGCAATTTGTTGATCAACAAACTCGACAGCATCAAAGTCGGGGGCATCCATATTGAAAGGCTCAACAGTCCTCTGTCTTTTTGGAGGAGGGATGGCAGTAGGAGAAGAGGTAGTAGCAGAAGCCTGGGGAGGATCAACCAAGTGGACTTGAGGAGTAGGAATCATCTTCCTTGGCCCAGAAGTGCTCGATATCGGCTTTTTAGGAGGAACCTGGGAAGATCCTTCCCCAGCCCCCTTTGTCGAGATGTTCTGGGCTGCTGTAGCCTTTCTTGCCTTCTTGAAGGCCTTCATGGAGTCATTGTTCTAATCATCTCTGAACATGCACAGCTCGACAAAATAAACAAGTACAACAAGATGCAAAAGAAGTCGACCACTACCCAGCTCAGCTCGGAGAAGTGAGGGATTTCCTAGAAATCTCTTTGTATCAAGATGAGGAGGCTGCCCCCAGTTCTCTTCCAACATAGTTACAAAGGCTTGATCGACTTCATCCAACATCTCTCAAGTTTATCTAGATACCACTACATTCTTTTGCCATTCTAAAGGAAAGCTGGGCTCGCTATTCTCATCCAAAAAGAAAGGCCGGGCTCCTTCAACAGCTCAGACCTTGAAAAAATAGTTCTTGAAATCGCAAAAAGACTCATCATACATTGAAAAAACTTTCTTTCCCTGGGTAGCTCAGAAAGATACCCAAGCAGCCTTCTTCTTAGCCACCCCGGGTTTAGTCAAAACAAAGAGGTAAAGAAAAAAGGGTTTGAGATGGTTTAACACCCAACTCTTGACACAGTAATTGAAAAATCTTAAGGAAACCCCACAAATTCGGATGAAGCTGGGATGGAGATACATTGCACGACCATAACAAATTGGTCTCAAAAGGAGTAAAAGGAAAAGTAATGTTCAGCTGGCTGAAAAAATAGTCATAGACATAGAAGAAGGGACGCTCCCCCCGGAACGAGGTCGGGAAACAAACCCTCTCATCAGGATCAGGTGCTACTAGCTCATAATTTTTCTCTTGTTCCTGCCTACTACAAATCCTGTGATGTTTCCTCAGCTCTACACAATACTCAGCATTTACCACAGAGATACACATCAACACGAGGGAGTCCAGCTAATCCGACATGCTCTCGGGGACTCTGGAAGAGGTCTCGACAATGTTTTTGCGAGACAACATGGGTCAACTAATCCTACAGTAAGAAAAAGAAAATGGATTACTAACCAAAACATCTCAGACAAATATGGATACAACTCGGGCTAAAGCATACAAACAGTAAAAGGAGACCCCAGGACTCACACCAAGGTCCAGGGGTACCCTTTGGAGGCAACAACGGAGTAAGGGTTCAAAAGAATGCGACCTATGTCCCGACATCCCTCAAACAAGAAAACAACCCTCCTTTGACAGTGACATTCCACAAGAGAAAACACAAAATAATCTATCAAAGTCATCACCTTTTATAGCCTATCAGCAAAAGCGAAATAATCAAACATCAAAGCATGCAAAGGAGAAATCATCAAGGGCGCAACCTTTCTCAGAATCAAACGGTTCGGCATTTCAAAGGGGAAATCATCAAAGGCGCAAATCAAGAAAGATACAATCAGAGATAATACCAACATTCAAAACCCTAACCAGCAGGAAGCACAAAAAAGTTATGCACATCAAAGAAACTCTTAAAGCACACATTTGATTAGATTCACGACAAAGGCAGAAAAAGATTCAAGCTTTCTAAACACGAAACCAAGCAAAGATAAAAAATTTTCAAACATAAAATAGTGCGAAAAGAAAGCAGAAGAAAAAAGGACCAACCTGTAAAGTAAGAAGGTAATGAAGACGAAAACAAACAGCAAGCTCACACTGGCAATCACCTCCGAGAAAAGCGCGAAAATGGTTAAAAACTGGGGAGTAAGCGAAAATGGAGAAGTCACAGACGAGCCAAAAAATGCAAGAAGGAAGAAAGTTGCAGTGAAGCAAAAAGAGGAGAAGCGGAGAAAAGAAACTCTTTGAACAAATTTGAAAAGAAGTAGAAGCAAAGGAAACGGTGAAGAGGGAGGTTAATAAGCAATTAAAACCCTCGCACGTTACCAAGACAGTGCGAAAATGTGCGCTACAAGGAAAAACGTTCCGCATTTAAAGCTACTAAATTGAAGTCCTACAAAAAAAAACAACAAATCCAACAAAAATGCTCGAGCTCGTCTTCTCAAGAAGAGGTCGAAAGACCAAAAGGACACAACCTCAAAAGGAAGACCACACTTAAGCAGGGGCACTGTTCATGCCCGGATCCGAGATGTGCGACCCGGGCTGATTGACGACAAGTCGACCGACCTGTTCAGACCAGGATTATCCGACCTCTTTGTAAAAGAGGTCAGCCAAATCACTACAGAGGCCCAAGAAGGCCAGACAAAGGAACACGTCCCAAATCTAAAGGTAGCCAAAGCCTAGAAAGATAAGGACGGTTCCCCTAAAGATGAGATGACTTCACTCAAAGATAAGATAAGATAACTATCTCATCTCCAGAAAATATCACTCTACAACATTATAAATGCACTGGAGTACCCAGGTATAACTCATACTCTGATTCTACAAAAACCCTGCTTAATACCCTTGCTAACTTAAGCATCGGAGTCTCTTGCAGGTACCACCACCCTCCGGTGACAAAGGATCAACAGCATCGCCAGTTCAACAAGTCGGACACGACAGCTCTGGCCACCGCCCACAAGTCAGAAACGTCATCTCCGACCAGCATAGAAGATCTCGTCCGAGATCGACCTACAGTTTCAGGTAACCCTCGGAACAACTACCATGGACAATTTGCTGTTGTTCTTTTTAAATGCAAATGGTCTGATACTACTAGGGACAGAGGTTATAAAAAAGACCATTGGAATTTCAATTGCGTCAATTTCGATAAATTAATTCACATGGGTGAGCGTGAAGAACATGAACCTTATATTGAAGCATCTCAAGCACAAATGGTGTATTATGTTGATGATATGGTAAATAAAGGGTGGAGTATTGCTGTGCATGTCAAGCCAAGGGATATATATGACATGGGTCAAGGAAATGAAGATGTAGTGTACGAAAATGAGCCGTATCAAGAGCATGAACTTGAACAATTATTTGACCCCAATAATGAGTACATCCAATTAGCTACCAATTTATTAGATAGCGATGCTATTGAAGATAATATAGCTACTAACTTGGCAAGAGATATGTTTGAATGAAAATTTGTACAAAATTTTACCAAAGGTAACATTTTAAGCTTTTTATTTATTATGCATGCATTTGTGTGTATAGAAAGGAAATAGTGTTTGATTGGTGATTTTTTTCTGTGTTTGATTGGTGATTCGTTTGCAAAACTCTTCTGTTTGTAGCAGTGGTGGGAGTTCTTCTGATCTGAGAGAACGAGGATGTCGAAACTCTTAAGAAGCTTTGGGAGGAGACAACATTTTATGACAAACAATGGCAAGCAACTTGGCAGGAGGATGAGAACTCAAGCACTTCCAAAAAAGAGTAGTTGAATTAATGTTTCCTAGTTCTTCCTACCCTCATCTGTCTCTTAATATATTGCTCTATAGAGACTAGTCAAAAACAATGGCAGGAATATGAATTTGACATTGTATTAAATTCCAACTCTCATATTAGTGCAGAAGAATTACCCATATAGATTTTGTACGTTCGGAATGCAAGAATTTTTTGTTGTGTCCTTGAAATTGTTATTAGACTGAGAAGTTCACTTCATTCGATTCCTAGAAAGTAATAGTGCTGAGGCAAATTCTTCAATGGACCATTAAATTTTTGAGTTATATAATCTTAGACGAAATGGTGGAGCAGAACCAGAAGCAAATTGCTCATAGAAAATTTATTGATACATTTGGCCAGAGAACATCTCAATATAGAGGTGTTACAAGGTTGGTGCTTTTGTTGCTGTTAAAAACACTAGTGTTTGAACAATAATAGGTTCAATGATTTGCATATATAATTGCTTTCTTATTTATAAATTTTTATTAAATTATTTAGGCATAGGTGGACTGGTAGATATGAAGCTCATCTATGTTCAAACTGGTCCTTTTAATGTCACTGAACTATTTCTTTCAGGATATTGTGAGGCTCAATCCCTGCTTGGACTTTCTCTCCGAGGTTGGCCCTTACAAGATTATGGATGAAATATTGTAGCCAATTTTAGAGGTAGTAACGTCGGCATTGGAGGAGATGAACTTGTCAAAGGACACTATAATAAAGAGACAAAGAACTGTGTAAGGACTTGTTATTTATACTGCTTGAAGTCATGTATCAAGTGCCTTGAGAAGGAATACAGAGCTCTTTGTCAAGTATAGCATCTTTTGTTTTTTGTAAAATTAGCTTTACTGTTTTCTTTTATTCAGAGTTTATATATTTACTTATTCTGCTGAATTAAAACTATATGCTTGTATGTTTGTATCATTTCATTTGTTCCCTTTCAGACTTTTATTTCTTGTTGAATTTTGTGCATCTCGAATGGATAATTTGATGTTGCAGCTTATAAAAGATACAAGTTGATTCATGAAAGAAGACATTTTCTTTGTATATTTTTTATTTTATTCCTTCTATTTTTAATTTGAGAATATGTAAATGAGATGAGATTAATGAATGTTTAGGGTTTTAACTTGAGATTAATGAATGATTTGAAATTAAAAATAAATAACTACAAAATTTGTGGAGGTTTGAAAACCTCACAAAATAGTTAATTTGTGGGGGTTTTAAACTGCCACAAAAATGATTTAAAACTGTCAAGATGACAAATTCTCTCTAATTTAATTAAAATGTTTTAAGATCAAGATTTAAAAATAAAAAAACATAAAATTATACATAATGAATAGTATTTTAAGAATGAAAGTGTTCATTAATTTTTTTTATTTCATATCTCCAATATATTTTTAGCATAATTAACAATATTTAACAAAATTTATTTTAGTATATATATTTTTTGCCCCCACTCTTAAAATTTTCTGGGTCCGTCACTGGTTAAGAGTATATGTATCCCATCAAAACTTAGCTAATAGCTATCATCATCAATCACATTATCATGAATTTAGTGTATGCTTCTCTATCAAATTCCATTACACTGAAACTCACCAAACACTTCCTGTCTATATATTTGAAGTATATTTTTCATTGCTAAATATGAGTTGTAACTCACTAAATTCATGCTCTTGCCGTATGTAATAGCTTAATTAACATTTAACAATGCTCTTTATTCCCCATAAAGAATGTGCATTCCTTTTCAAATGCCATTGCAAATTTTATTAAATAACAAGTACTAGTTTGACATGCAAAAGTTATTTATTGTGAAATAACAATCCAAAATCGTAGAGTATATTATTTCAAGACAAAGTATTTATTAAGTTTATACATGAAAAGTTAGGCTAAATTTATCTATTAACACGGCTCCATTCAATTAATTAAATTAAACTATCAATAAACATAAAAGGCAATTATTTAAAATCAGCATTTGTTCTTCTTAAACAATTGGTCTATACTCATTCGCTGAATTTGGTGCTAAAACCAGCATTTGTTCTTCTTAAACATTTGGATTATATTCGAATAATATATATACCTTATAGTAACATAAAATTAAGAGAAGGCTTTCTTGAGCAGTGAAAAGACGAAGACTACTACAGAAGGCTCTAAGTTATTGTTTAGCACCTCTTTGCTTTTAGTGATCTCAAATATCTCTCCTTCCCTCTCTTTCAGTGCCATCTACATTGTTCACCATATAACTAACTAACATATCTATGGAATAAATGCAGGATTTGGTGTTTATTGCTTACCTTATGATTATTCTGCTACTATTGAGTATAGTTTGACCCTATACAATAGAACTTATTTTATAAAAAATCGGGTAATCAAAGGTACTATTACTGTAGCTCACATCTCCTTGTCTGAATAAGTGACACGTGCTTACAAAATTATTGTCTTCGACTAGTTTTCATAAACTAAAAAGCAAATTCAGATTGGCTTTAAAATCATCCTGAATTGGGAGGAGAGAAAAAATATTAGCATATATAGAAAAGTATTGTGAAAATTTTTTGATTTAGCAAAATTTTTTTGATTTAGGTAGTTATTAGTGCCTTGTTTCTTTAGTTCTAAGTTTGCTATATTGCTATATAAATAACTACTCACTCTAAATCTTTGACACACATTAATAACAAGTTTCTTTTAGCATTTTCTTCTTTCAATCTTCAAATATTTCTCTCTTTCTCTCTCTTTTGTCTTCCTTACACTTACATTATTAAGCTGAAGCTATGCTTTGCCATTTTTCTCCCTTTTTTTTCAGGTGAATAAATTTATACTGATAAAAAAATATAATTGGATGGCACTTTTAATTGTGTTTGCAGAGTGTAGAGTGCAGACATAAAGTCTCATCATTATTCTGCTACTAACATATAAAAATTTTTTTTAGTATATTTCTAATTGCTTACACAAACTACATCAGCTAATTCTACTTTAACTTCTATATCCATCATCCCTCAAAAATTCAATTATAAAACCTCTAAATTCACACATTATTTAAATAATCCATTGGATTATTAAAATTACCAGCAGAATGCACAGGTGATATTTATATGTTGTTGTTATATGAGAAGCAGATGAATCAGAAGCTATCCGTAACTCCCAAAATAAAACGACAAACCCCAACTAAGGGATCTCTAGAAGTAACCACACAAAGATCATCAAACTTTAAAGCAATAATTGATAAATTAAAACCAAGTTATGGAGGAATTGCAACATACCAAGAGAAATTGTAGCGAAAGGGGGGCCAAGACGACTACGAGCGAAACGAAGGTGTGGGACTAACTGCAAGACGGTGACGAGTCAGGGAGTGACGAAGACAAATCCCGGGACCTGCTGTGTCTACCGCCAGGGACGACGAGAGCACGAATGGTGCACGATCGCTACCGAGTGCTAGACCGGAGACAGTGAGAGATATCAAAACGAAGAGAGTGTCGATGAGCACGACACCAGAGACAGTGAGAGAGACTAGAGCCAAGAGAGGAGAGAGCTTGGGCGACAGAGCACGCGGTGAGCCACAGAGTTCGAGCTTGACATTAAGGGAGGGGACTTAGGATTGCTGAACGATTATGGTCTGATTATGTAAATGGGCCGAATTAAACAGGGTCTGATGCGTATGGTCTGGACAATTAGGTTTATTGATGTTATTATAAAGACCTTTTTTTTTCTTTAATCTTTTAACTATTAAACCGTAAGCATCCTTAAAAAAAGAGTTTTACGGTAACTTTAACGGACTAAATCTGATGGTAGGCTTGTATACTCCAAAAATATCAATAAATGATAGGGGTATTTGCGGTGCGGTTTGAATAAATTTTGAGTTAAAAAATTCATCCGATTCGAACACTAATTTTACTTGCGGTGCGGGTTAAATTGGATGATTTTTAAAAAAAAATCCGATCCGACCCGATCCAATTTCAAGCGGTTTGGATTGAATTGGATTTACGATTTCATAAATTAAAAAAAAATTAAATACATATAACAAATCCCAACATCAAATTTTAAATAACCAATAATAACATAACAAGTATCAACAATATCTTAAAAAGCCAACGATAATTGATGGAAGGCCAAAAGTAGGTTTGGAATTTCTCAAGATAGAATATCTCTGTTGCAAGTATAGTCCAAACCCAACAATTGACCAACATCAAATTTTAATTCAAAGATGTCACAATCAACACAAATAACCAAGAGTATTTAAACTTCCGGGTCGTTCTCCCTAGGAATTGCAATTAAGTGTCATATTATTGGCTATGAGGGAGTTGGGATTATGATTGCAAGTGACAAGAAAATTAAAAGGCAAGAAAGTGAATAAGCATGCAAGGGAATTAAAACTCAAAGCAAATCAATTGAAAATGGAATGCAAGTGGCAAAAAGGACTCTTGGCAAGGATTGGGAAACTGAGGATTCTTATCCTAGTTATGGACCACAAACATGGTAATTGTGTAGAATTAATCCCAATCAGTCTATCCTAACATTGAGGATAAGTCAAAAGGGCATAATTGATCTCAATCCATAAGTCCTAGTCAACTCACTAATTAGCTTAGTGAAAGACTAGCGTTAGTGGAAACCAAACCAGTTAACAATCCTAATCACAATGTAGAATGGACATCCATGACTCAAGTTCACCTAATTACCCAATTCCTAACCAAGAGTGTGAAAAACTATACAAAAATTAGAAGAGACATTTATCAAACACCTAGCATGCATAAAAGGGAAAATATCATAATTACAATAAAAATAAATTCTATAACAACCAATTGCAATAAAATGATAATAATAACTCAAATAAGTATCGAAGAAGCATAAAATATCAAAATTAAATTAAATGAATTAAAAGTAACAAGAGTGTTCATAAACTAGAAATGACAAAATTGAGAAAATAACAAAAGAAATGAAGAGGATCAAGACATGAAAGCATAAAAAGATAAATGAAACTATACTAAAATAAGAATTAAAGACTAAAATTAAAGAGAAACTAAGACAAAAACCCTAAATTTTAGAGAGAAGTGGGAGCTTCTTTATCTAGAAAACTAACTAAAACATGTAAAAACCTAAACCTAATTACTCCCCCTTCATCCCTCTTCAATTTGGCTTGAAATAGCTTCAGAAATGAGTTGGATTGGGCTCTGGAAGCCCAAAAATCGCTGCCAGCGAATTGCATTCAATGAGGTCACGTGCTGGGACTTGTGCGTACGCACACCCAAACTCCATGTCCACTATGACAAATTGTATATCATTTTGAAGCCCCGGATGTTAGCTTTCAATGCCACTGGAACCGCCTCATTTGGACTTCTGTAGCTCAAGTTATGATCAATTTAGTACAAAGAGGTCATGATTAACAACTTTCTAAATCCTTCCTTTCTTGAATTCTTCCACTTTGCATGCTTTCCTTCCTCTTTCTCAAGCCATTCTTGCCTTCAAAACCTTAAATCACTCAAACAAACATATCAAGGCATCGAATGGGAGAAAAGTGAATTAAAATTGGCAATTTAAGCATGAAAAGCATGTTTTTCACAATTAAGCACAATTAAAAAAGAATTCACAAAAGCATGCTATTTCAATGAATAAATGCAAAAAAAGTCAATAAAATCCACCCATATAGAGCAAATAAATACCATAAAATGCAGATTCATCAATAATATAACAATAGAAATAAAATTATAGATGAGTTAAATTAAATAAATAAATAAACAAATAAATAATATTTTAAACATAAAATATTTATTAAATAATAATAAGGGCAATTTACCCAAATAAATAAATTGAGTGAATCCTTTACCTAAATGCACAAAATGAAAACTTGTTACGTGCATGTGCATTTTTACTATTATGTAAACCGTGGTAGCCAACCACGGTTTCTAATTTCTACGTAAACCGTTGCTACCAGGGACGGATTATGGTTGGAACACATTAGGCATAAATCGTGGTAGCCTCCCACGGTTTATGAAGAGAATTCGTTGAACATAAACCCTTCTAGCTTCCCACGGTTTATGAAGAGAATGGCTTCAACGTAAACCCCCCTAGCTTCCCAAGGTTTACATGTTAGGTAGTATAAATACATAAACAAACATATAAAAGTGATTCAATTAAACATATAAAATAAATGGACTTACTCAGATGAATTTAGTACACTAAACAAACATGTCGACATTCATTGACTTAACCAACCTTACATTACTCAAATTAAGAGTGCCTAATACAACTTAAACAACAACGACGACCCAATAAACCAGTGGCGGAGCTTAGTTCAGACAATGGGGCCATGGCCCCCCAAACTTTTTATAAAAAACTTAGTAGTACTTTTTCAAAAGATACTTGAAGAGGGAGAAAACGGAGTTGCTGGCTGATGCTAAGGGTGTGATTGCGGCTACTGAGGAGACAATGAGGGCTCAGGCTTTAGTGCTGGCTCCAGGTGTGGATGTGTCCGTGATGGGAGCTTTCAAGACTGTTCGTGATGGCCAGATTGTCGACTTCGAGTGGCTTTCTATCTTTGTTTTTTGAATTTCATTTGGAACTGTGTTTTGAATGTTTTGGATGGCCATGGGCCGTGTAATTGCTACTTCATAATATCGGACATCATTTAATGATATTTTCGGCCGTTCGTGCCTCCTTTGTATATTCCATTTTATGGTATTTTTTGGCCGTTCGGGCCTTTTTGGTATATTTCATTTTAAGCTATTCCGTTTGTGTGTTTTATTTGTTTCCTCAGACCGCCGTTTGGTCGGGTTTATCGTGGATATCCGTGTGTTGGGCCTGGGGGGTGATCGGTCCCCCAGTCGTGGCCATGTCTTTGTTCCGTATTTGGGACATTTAGAAAGATAGAAATAGCTTTTAATGGAATTTTATTGATGGTTGGGCCTCGTTAAAACCCTCCGTCTTTGGGGAAAAAAAGTACCCAGGATTGATACTTAAGCGAAAATTAAAATTTAAGAGTCGTAAAATGGGAAGATAGGTAAAGAAGAGACATAAACAATAAAGAGAAAAGGGGTGACCTAGTTAGGTCGGCCTAAGTGTAGTATCGCCGTAAGTTGGTGGCGTTCCATGTCCTTGGGACTTCATTGCCGTTAAGCCGTTCAAGTTTATATGCTCCCTTTCCGATTACAGCCTTGATTCTGTATGGTCCTTCCCAGTTGGGAGTGAGTTTCCCTTCTCCTGGGGTTGGGGGACCGATGTCGTTTCGTCGTAGGACGAGGTCTTCGGTTGCAAAGTCTCGTCGGACGACGCCATGGTTGTATCTTAAGCTGATTCTTTGTTTTAGGGCTAGCTCTTTGATATGAGCTATGCTTCTTTCTTCGTCAATGAGGTCTCGTTCTGCTTCCTCATCATTACCTCCGACCGTTTTTCTGGGGCTTGGGTCTCCGATTTCTACCAGGATGATCGCCTCCACACCGTATGTTAATCGGAAAGGTGTTTCTCCCGTGGTCGTTTGAGGTGTGGTTCGGTATGACCATAGGACCGATCCGAGTTCGTCGGCCCATAGTCCTTTGGCTTTGTCGAGCCGCTTCTTGAGTCCTTTGACGATTATTTTGTTCGCGGATTCCACCTGTCCGTTTGTTTGGGGGTGTTCTACCGAGCTGAAACGGTGAGATACACGTAGCCCTTCTAAAAATTCTCTGAACTTTTTGTTAGCAAATTGGGTTCCGTTGTCCGAGATAACGATCTCGGGGATCCCGAATCGGGTGATGATCTGTCGCCAGAGGAATTTTCGGCATTGGGTTGCCGTTATAGAGGCCAGGGGTTCGGCTTCGATCCATTTGGTGTAGTAGTCTATGGCGACGATGAGATACCTGAGTTGATCGGGTGCCGTAGGGAAGGGCCCGACGAGGTCGATCCCCCAAGTGCCGAATGGCCGTTCTGCCGATATGATGCTGAGCTGGTGAGGGGCGGCTTGGTGGATATTGGCGTGACTTTGGCATTTGTCGCAGTTTTTAACTATCTGTATGGAATCCGGATAACCGTGGGCCAGAAGTAGCCTGCCCTGATGACTTTTTGGGCTAATGTTTTACCTCCGACGTGGTGGCCGCAGCAACCTTCGTCGATTTCGCGGAGTATGTACTCCGTGTCCCCGGGTTCGACGCATTTGAGCAGAGGTTGCGAGAATCCACGTTTGTATAGTTGTCCTGCGATAACGGTATAGTTGGCGGCTTCCCTTTTTATTCTTTTTCCCTCTTTGGGGTCTGGCGGCAGTGTTCCGTCGAGGAGGTACTGCAGGATAGGGTAGGTCCAAGATCCCTGGTTCGAGAATGTCAGATGAGCGTTGGTTGTCGTTGACACCGAGGGCGACGTAACAACTTCCTGAATTTGCGATTTGTTACCGTGTCCTGGTTTGGTACTGGCTAGTTTGGAAAGTAGGTCTGCCTTGGCGTTTCATTCCCTAGGAACGTGTTGTATGGTAACGTGCTCGAATCCTTCTTTCAGTTTGTTTACCTTGGCGAGGTATTGTTGGAGTAGGGGATCTCGTGTCTGGTAGTCTCCGTTAATTTGGGAACTGACTACCTGTGAATCGGTATTTACCTCTAGGACCTTTGCTCCGACTTCCCAGGCTAGGGCTAGGCCTGCCAAGAGGGCCTCATATTCTGCTTGGTTGTTCGATACTGGAAATTTGTATCGTACTGATTGTTTGATTACGACTCCATTCTGACTCTCGAGAATGACTCCGGCACCTCCGGAGGTGACGTTCGATGAGCCGTCAACATGTAGTTTCCATGATTCGGGGGTGGAGTTTCCTGGGGTCATCTCGGCGATATTGATGGACCATGCTAGCATTCTTCCCGCTAGGTCGGGTTTTTGTAGTACTTGTTTGACCGCCTGGTCGGTTCGGACCGTCACGGGGTGGGCCTGGAAGTATTGTCGCAGGTGCCGGGAAGCCGTGAGGAGTGCGAAAGCTAATTTTTCTAGACGTGAGTAGCGAGTTTTTGCTTCTTGCAAGACTTTGCTTATGAAGTAGATAGGTTCTTGTTCCTTTCTCTTGTTTTCGCGGATGAGCGCCGCTGCGAGTGCTTCTTCAGTTATGGAGAGGTATAGGTACATGGTTTCTCCTGTTTGAGGTTTAGCGAGAACCGGTGGTTCTGCTAAGACTCTTTTGAAGTGTTGGAATGCTTCTTCGCATTTTGCTTCCCAGTTGAAAGGGGCTCCTTTCTTCATTAACTTAAAGAAGGGTATTGATTTTTGTGCCGATGCTCCGAGGAAGCGGGATAACGCTGTGAGCCGTCCGGTGAGCTTTTGGATGTCGTTAAGGTTTTTAGGGTTTGTCATTTCAAGGATGGCATGACATTTTTCCAGGTTGGCTTCGACTCCGCGTTGCGTGATCATAAAGCCGAGGAACTTTCCCGCCTCTATTTCGAAGGCACATTTTGTTGGATTGAGTCGCATCTGGTGTTTCCGTAGGGTGTTCATTATGAGGTTAAGGTCGCTGACGAGTTGTTCGCCTGACTCGGTCTTGGCGAGCATGTCATCTATGTAGACTGCTAGTTTGCTTCCGAACAGATTCTGAAATATCTTGTTGACGAGTCTTTGGTAAGTGGCTCCGGCATTTTTTAGGCCGAAGGGCATTACCGTGTAACAATATGTCCCTTCTGGGGTGATGAATGCTGTTTTTTCTTCGTCAGGTCGGTGCATCGGAATCTGGTTGTAGCCGGAGTATGCGTCCATGAAGCTGAGGTATCGATGGCCGGATGCGGTATCTACTAATCCGTCGATGTTTGGTAGGGGAAAGGCGTCTTTTGGGCAGGCTTTATTGAGGTCTGTGTAGTCGACGCACATTCGCCATTTTCCGTTAGATTTTTTGACCAGTACGACGTTGGCTAGCCAGGTCGTGTAAGGGAGTTCCCTTATGAAGTTGGCTTCGAGTAAGGCTTTGACTTGCTTCTTGACTTCGGCGGTTCAGTCTGGTGACATTTTTCGTCTTCTTTGTGCTACGGGTTTAGCTTTGGGGTCCACGGCTAACCGGTGGGACATTAGGTCGGGGTTTATTCCCGGCATGTCGGTTGGTGTGAACGCGAATAGGTCTCTATTTTGCTTCAGGAGTTGGGAAAGATCCTCTTTAAGATCGTATGGGAGGTTCCTGTTGATGAAGGTGTATTCCTCTTTGGTTGGCCCTATTTGTAGTTTTTCCATGTCGCCTTCTGGCTCTGGCCTGGGTTGGCCGTCTTGTCGAGCGTCCAGGTCGGCTAGGAATATTCCGGCCGCATCTCGGGATTTCTTCCGTAGGGCTAGGCTGGTGTTGTCGCACTCGCTGCGACTTCTCTGTCTCCGTGGATAGTACCGATCGAGCCGTCGTCGGTTGTGAACTTCATGAGGAGGTATTTGGTAAAGATGACAGTGGAAAAGTCATTGATTATTTTTCTTCCGAGGATGACGTTGTAGGCTGTGGAGTCTTTGAGGACCATGAATTCGGCTAGGATTATCTTCCTTTGGTTACCTGTCCCTATGGTGATGGGGAGGGTGATCGAGCCGTCTGGTTTAAGGAAGTTATCTCCGAGTCCCGTGACACCATTGCGGTGTGTTTAGAGGTTGTCGTTGTGGAGTTCGAGCTTGTCGAAGGCTCCCTGGAAAAGGATGTTTGAGTCTGCCCCGGTGTCTACCAGTATCCTTCGTACTAGTCCTGTTCCGATCCTTGCTGAGATGACGAAAGGGGCGTCTTTAGCCGAGGTGCCGTGCTGACAATCCTCGGGTAGGATGGTTATCGTATTGTCAGCCAAGGTGGTAGGGGCTTGGTTTCTGACAGCCATGACCTTGAGATCTTTTTTCAATGTTGATTTTGACTTGCCCGTTATGTCTTTGCCTGTGATGACGTTTACTATGATGGTTGGGTCTTCTTCTGGGTTTTCCCTAGGGGGTTCTTTTTGCGCTCTTGGGTTGCGCCCTTCTCTTTCACCAACCGATCCTCCATGCGATCCCATCGCCACCACCTTCCGAACCTCCTCAATCCCAGTAGAAAGCACAAGTAATATACAATGCAAGTAACTCACAAGTATAAGCATATAAAGTAATTAATTCAGATAGTAATTAGGCATGTTATTCAACTAAGCAAACCATTACAAGTAAACAAAGCATACAAACAGGTAGAAAACAATATTTCAATGGTTTTCAGAAAATATTTTCAGTATGCAGAGATCCATCGTCTCAATCCGAGTCCTCGACTCCTCTCAACCACTGTCCCTTTCATAACTCAATTTTCCAATGTCAAAGGTTCATCATTCCGTATCTCATATATCACTCATCCTCCACCCAACGTCAAATCATTCTCAGCACGCCAGAAACCTAAGCCTTCGTTTTCTAATTTATCATAAAATCGTGCTCTAAAACCTTAAGTTACATCCCCTATTCCAATACTCAAAGTTAAGCCCATAAGTTTTAAAATGGTGTCTTAGAAGCTTACAACCATGTTGGGAAGGTAGAATAGTTGAAAATAATTAAAATTTTGAGAAACAGGATGTGTGCGGCCGCACAAGGGTCTGTGCGTGTGCACACTCCTGAGGGTTTTGAAAAGACCGACTTCGTTAGGTCGATCTCTTCTAAGTTATTTTTGTAATCCTCTTTCTTGGACCTTTGTCAGGTCTCTTTCAGGGATTACTTTTATAACTTTGTTTGCTATAGGAGACCGACTTCGTTAGCTCGATCTCTTCTAAGTTATTTTTGTAATCCTCTTTCTTGGACCTTTGTCAGGTCTCTTTTAGGGATTACTTTTATAAATTTGTTTGCTGTAGGAGACCGACTTCGTTAGGTCGATCTCTTCTAAGTTATTTTTGTAATCCTCTTTCTTGGACCTTTGTCAGGTCTCTTTCAGGGATTACTTTTTTAACTTTGTTTGCTGTAGGAGACCAACTTCGTTAGGTTTTCAAAAAATCACTTAATTTCTTTCCCAATCTTAGTTTTCGAAAATCATTTACCAAATTTTCAAAATTTCTTTTAATTATTTCAAAATCTTTTTACTTTAATTTCAAAACAACAACAATGCCAACAATGCAAGGAATGTGCTTGGTGACTTTACTGCACCTACTCCCGACTTCTATGGGAGAAGCATCTCAATCCCTGCCATTGGAGCAAACAACTTTGAGCTTAAGCCTCAATTAGTTTCTCTGATGCAACAGAATTGCAAGTTTCATGGACTTCCATTGAAAGATCCTCATCAGTTCTTAGCTAAATTCTTGTAAATCTGTGACACTGTTAAGACCAATGGGGTTGATCCCAGTAAAGGGTTTTGTTGCCGCCTGTTCTTTCTTTGAGTTGTCGGGCTTTTGGAATGATGGCTCGATCTGCGATCTGGTAGTATATCTCGGTAATTGGTGCTGTCAGGGGCGTGTAATTAGAGAATTTGCCGATTCTTGGTGGTCGGTTTGTGTTTGTCAGTTTGGGGTGGTCCCTTTGATTTTCTTTAGGTGGTGGGTTATGTCGGGGCGCCAAGTTGCCGTGTTGGGCGTTGCCGTGTTGTCATTTATTGGCGGCGACGACTTGGCTGACTTCCTCGTCATTGATGTAATCTTTGGCGACGTTCTGGATCTCGTGCATGGTCCATACTGGTTTGGTGGTGAGGTGTTTGAGAAACTTCGTTCATGAGCCCGTTGGTTAGGCAGAGGCTTGCGACGGAATCTGTGAGTCCGTCGACCATTAAGCATTCATCGTTGAAGCGGTCGAGGTATTTCCTTGTGGATTCTTCTTGTTTTTGCGTGACCCCAAGTAGGCTGATGGGGTGTTTGGCTTTAGTGATTCTGGTCGTGAACTGGGCCATGAACTTTCGCGTTATGTCGTGGAAACTGGCTATGGATCCGTTTGGGAGGGCGTTGAACCATTTGATTGCCGGTCCTGCTAGGGTTACCAGGAAGGCCCTGCATCAGACCGCGTCGGCTGCTCCTTCTAAGTTCATCCTGGCCTCGAAGGCCGTTAGATGCTCCTGGAGATCTTTGGTTCCGTCGTACTTCATGTCGGTGGGTTTGTCGAAACCTTTAGGGAGTTTTGCTCTTAAAATCCTTTCTGTGAAAGGTGTGGCTCCCATTATTGTGTGGTCGTTTCTTGTGCGCTTGGTATCTCGGTGTCGCCGATCTTCGTTCGAGTCGTGCTGACGACTCAGATCACGGGAAGCGCTGCGGTTGTGCCTTTTGCTGTGTCGCCGTTCTGGCGATTTCTCTCGTCCGTGGTTGCGTGAGGTGCTGCGACCATTTCTTCTGTCGTGTCGCCGAGTTGGCGACCTTCCATGGCGAGATTTTGATCGGGAAGTTGCATGGCTTCCGTGTTCGTTGTTGTGTCTTTCCTTGGTGGCCAATTTGCCTTCGAGTTCCTGGACCCGGAGGCAGAGGTCTTGAATGATTTGTGCCGCTTTGTCCCCTGTTTTCTGGGGGTGTCGCGGTTCCGTGATATGATCGTTCATGTGGTGGATAGTGCTTGCTATCCTGCCTTGGTTTATGACCTCCTGGTGTTCTGGGGTCGGATGGAGCGGTCGAGAGTCATCCCGGCCTGAGGAGGTTTCTTCCAGTACGTCTCCCATTCCGGCTTTGGACGGCGCAATTTCCCACAGACGGCGCCAATGTACAAGATGTCTCTGGTACGGGTTGAAGGATGGATCGGGAACCTGCAGGTCGAGGCGAAGACCGGGTCGCGTGACTGGAGCGATGGGGGGAGGTACCTGCAAAGACACTCCGACGCTCAAGACAGAATGGATCTGAGAGGTGTAAAGTGTGTGGAATGAATGAATACCTGGAGGGACCTGGGTCTTCTATTTATAGGTGATAGTGAATATCTTATCTTATCTTTATTTGGCTAAGATAAGGAAGACGTTTGAATTCGAAAGTTGGTTAGGAGCTCTAGAGAGGGCCGGTTTCGGGCCTTCTAGAAAAGAGAGGCGGGTCGGACCCGGGAATCCGGGTTCGGGTCTAATCCTGGGTCCGGGATCCGTAACATTGACCTATAAGTTTGTAACAGTGTTGGAGATTTGGTCCGTGTTCCAACATATCTGCTATTTGTTGACGTCAACAGTATGGTAATGGTGATAACAAAGTAGTTCGAAAGAGGTTAATTACCGTGTGATTACTAATGAGAATTGCTGTGACAACTGTGGCCACCCACACAGTAACAAAGTCCCTTGAGCAGATAAGTGAAAAATCAGGAGACGATAGACAGAGATAACTCTAGGTTCCAGACAGGATGGCGTAGAAAACAGTACTGCCGTGAAGAAGAAGGTGGGCCACCGAAAGGCGTTTTCGCCGTGAGAATAAATTCATAGCGCGCGCTCTCTCTCTAATCTAATTTGAATTTTTCCAACATTGATAATTGATTAATATAAATTAATTAAATAATAATTTATTATGTTGTTACAAGCAATTTTTCTACAGGTCTACTAAAACCGAACCAACATGGTTTTTTAACAATGAAGAAGCACATATAATTAGATTGTTTGCTTACTCATTGATTGTCTGTTCAATCAACATTGATTTTTATCCACACAATCTTTTAATGAAAATACTATTTAGTCTTTACTATTTATGGTTTGAAAAGAAAGGTGGATAATAAGAATATTTTTTAAAAAATTATTTATTATTTTTTGAGCATATATTTAAATAGATCTTTAAGAAATTTCGCATCGTTTTGTTTTCAAAAATTTTTTATTATATACAGATTTTTGAACATTATAAAGTAAGATATATAGGTCATTTTATCATACTTTTAAGTATTTATTTATTCTAATAAAAATAATGGGTCTGACTAAAGTAAAGACTTATATATCCTATTTTTATAACGTTTAAGGACTTCGATGTAGTAAGATTTTCTTGGGGACCAAAACGTCCGAAACAAAATTCTTTAAGAACCAATGTGCATATATACTCTTATTTTTTTAAAAAATATTTGTGTGTTAATGAAGAATTAAAAAGAATTTAGAATGATATTTTTATTATTTTGTTGATTATAAACTATTTTTGTCTCAACAAATTACATATTAATATAAATACATAAATTGATCTTTGAATTTTTATAACATTAAATAATTTAGTACATAATTACTAATTAACATATATCTAATTTTGAGCAACAAATTAATTTGTGATTTTTTTATGAAAAATAACTCAATACAATAATGGATAAATATTTAAAGGATTTATTTTAAGGGAGTTTTTAAGATTTTTAGTGATAAAATTCATATCAATTCATGTTCTAAATTTAATCTCATAAAAAACAAATTGATGCTAATTTTTAGTTGCAAGAATAAACGTGCTAAAATAATTAAAAATAATATAAAATTTTAAATGAACTAAGACTAAGTATTGGAGAAGTAAATTTTATTTTAAATTTCAAATCCTTATTTATGATATATAGTCTCACAAATATTTTTATAAAATCTAAAATAGAATTTAAATTAGAACTAGTATTAGAAATGCTCTAATGTACAGTTAATTATAATTA
>NC_029794.2:99986801-100019813 GCF_000816755.2 Arachis ipaensis
TTTATCATTGAAGAAAAAAATTAAGTAAATTTACTAGTAAAAATATTAACCTAAAGATATATTGATATTTTTAAATTTGAACCCATGATTTAGTTTAACACGGTTCAATAAACTATAATTAAAATCAGACCAAATTAAAAAGCAAATTATGATTTGGGACACTTATTTCTACAATTGTCACGGCAATTCTCATTAATAATCACATCGTGGTTAACCTCTTTTGAATTATTTTATTATAACCATTATCATACTGTTGAGGTCGACAAATAGTAGATATTTTAAAATACCGATCAAATCTCCAACACCGTTATAAGTAAAAAATAATATGTTCAAATCAATTCATATTCTAAATTTGTGACATTCGGCACTAATGAAAAGGACAAAATCATTGCCATTAAAAAAGTTGGTAAAGATTTTTCTATCTTCATTGATAATATGTTTTTGGTTGATGGTTTGAAGCATAATATTTTAGTCATTAGTCAACTTTGTGATTTGGGCTATTGGGTTATCTTCAAAAAGTTAGAATGCTTAGTTGTGAATGAATTTTTTTTTGTGATATGCTATTTGTTGCTAATAGATGCGATAATGTGTATGATCTCAGGATTTATGACATTCGGCGATGATAGAAAGGATAAAATTATTGCCATTGAAAAAGTTAGTAAACATTTTTCTACATTCATTGATAATATTATTTTGGTTGATGGTTTGAGGCATAATCTTCTAAATATTTGTCAACTTTGTGATTTGGGCTATTGGGTTATCTTCAAAAAGTTAGAATGCTTAGTTGTGAATGAAATTTCTGGTGATGTGTTGTTTGTTGCTAATAGATGCGATAATGTGTATGATCTCACTCTATATAAACTAAAAGGACAAAATGTAGCTTGCTTTTTTTCTATGGATTTAGAAAAATGGCTTTGGCACAAGTGATTGAGACATGCAAGCATGTTACAAATCTTTAAGCTAGTAAAAAATGATTTACTTAGATGTCTTTCTAAGATTAAGTTTGATAAAGATATCACTTGTGATGCTTGTCAAATGAAAAAACAAACCAAAAGCTCTTTTAAAAAGAAGATATCTCAACTAAAAGACCTTTGGAGTTGCTACATATTGATCTTTTTGGATCTACTAGAACTCAAAGTCTTGGAGAAAAATACTATGGCTTAGTTATTGTTGATGACTTCATAAGATTTGGTTGAGTTTTCTTTCTTACTTATAATAACGATGCATTTTCAGCATTCAAAATTTTTTGCAAAAATGTTCAAGACGAAAAAGATCTAAAAATTGCTTCTATTAGAAGTGATCATGGAAAGAAATTTAAAAATCATTATTTTTAATTTTTTTTGTGATGAACTTGGTATCTCATGTAACACCCGACCACACAGAGCCTTATGCTTAAGTCATAAGACAGAGGTGGCGAGGTATTACGACCTCCAAAATAAAATTTAGTAATTGTAGTATTGTGAAAGATGTTTATAACTATGAGCCTTTGAAGAAAAAGGGTAAAACAAAATCGTAACTTGAAAGCGCAACACTTCGATCGGTAAAATGACGTAACGGATAAAGGATAAGCTAACGCAAGAATATATTCAAAGAGTGCCAAGGTCCGATTATCAAAACTCAAAATCCGGTTTGCGAAAAAAACCGATCTGAGCATAGAAGTATATGCATATATGTAAAGTAAGAAACCCAAGGGAAACCCCAAGGACAAAGTCTCAAAACCTATTCTCCAAAACAACCTCTAAGAGGAGTCAAAATAGTATATTTATATACATTATTTAGTGGAGATAAAAGTTTCTAAGTGAAAACATAAAACCAAAGTAAAGTCCCGAGAATCAAGGATCTTTGCTAATCTAGAAGTCTCCAGCATGCCTCAGCGAGAAGCCTCACGTCCTACATCTAAAAACCACAAAATCCACATGGGTGAGAACCGGAGATTCTTTGTATGGTAACAGTACCCACATATCTAACATGTAATGTCCTAGAAAAGCCGAAGGCAATCCTAGAACTTCCACCAGATAATTCAAAGCTTATAAACATACTAAACCATAAATGGCAACTGACTAAAGATCTTCAGTCTAACTAACATTTCCCTTTCTAAATCCTGCAGACCTCCCAACCACCAACAGTAATATAATATGGCAAACACAATTATATCAGATAAGAAGATATACAGATATAAAGCAGATATGATATTTAGACAATTAGCAGGTAATATGCAGTCAATTAGGCAATTCCAAACAATTCACATAGTATGCATATGATGAATGCCTGTCCTAATGGTTGATAATAGCATCTGTCGGTTATATAGCCAACCCGACAAGTCCTGGTAGCTAACCATTGGACTGTTCCTTTGTCGTGCATCCCCAACTCGAGTTATTCACAACATAAGCCATAATTCATATCCAACACCCTCACTGGTGTATATTCACGGGGGTGAGCTCATCTGGAACTTTCCCAGTGTCTGGCTACACTTACGATATAGAGTCAGCAGAGTATCGAGTCTCCACTTGGAGCATATGGTGGCTAGCCATTGCTTTCTCCCAGGAAAACTCGTATCTCAAATAGTGGAAGTGCAACATTCACATTTCATTCAATACACATATATGCAAACATACTCATCCATAATTCAATAATAGCTCAGCCCTAACACGGCAATATCTCAGCCATTCGGCTCATAATACAATCCATAACCAGCCAATTCATTAACAATTACAGCCCTTCGACTCATGGCATATCAAGCACTTCCACATTCATCCTCCGTATCTCATACAATGATCCTTGATCATCATTCATCATTCATCATTAATTCTCCCATTTCTTCATCCACAAGTTACCATATTGGCTAGCATTTCTCATTGCTAGGCATATCATCAAGTTTTAAGACATAAGGAGTGAGATCGGAGGCTTAAAAGTATGAAATTTGGCTTTGAAAACTCAAAAATCAACTTTCGGGTGAAAACAGGGGCACGCGTGCGCGTCGCCCACGAGCACGCGTGTAAGGCAGCAAGATACAGCGACGCGTACGCGTCTCCCCATGCGCACGCATGGATGGAAGAAAAGCCAGGCGACGCCTGCGCGTCAGCCATGCGTACACGTGGGTGCGTTTTGTGCCCCAGGCACAAAACCAGCACAACTCAGGCATAACTCTCGGGAATTTTGGCTGGGCAACTGATTTAGCTCATCGACATATACGCGTGGGCCACGTGCACATGTGGGTAGTGAAAATTTGAAAATGATGCGTGCGCGTCGGCCACGCATACGCGTGGGAGTGCGTTCTGCAAAAAATTTTACTAAGTTAAAAAGCTGCAGAATTCACAAATCCCACCCCTAATCTTCCGACGGGCATAACTTCTCCGTTTTAAATTATTTTTCACCCGTTCTTCAAACGCCATAACCACCCCGGATCCAATTTCATTTCTAAATAAATTTGGCACAAAACGGGAATCCGGAGTCCAAGTTACGCTTCATCAATGTATGCCCAAAAACCACATTTTCATACAAAACCACAAAGTGCCATTTTCAAAACAACCCAATTCCACCCTTTCTAAAATCAAGGAAAACATACCAAAAATCAACTCAAGGCTCCTTAACTCATACATTAACATTCTTATCGAGTTCACAAAATCACCATCCCACCATTTTAATCCATCTCAATCAAATAGATCAATATCAAACACATTTCATGTCATATACTCTTCCTCATCCCAATTTCCAACAACACCATATCCAATCAACCATCATTGCATACAATCAATATCACCTCCACCATCAACATGGATTTTCACCCACAATTCAATCTCAACCAATCATTAATCATATATCAAAACATGCTTATCTCTCATGCATCGCACCATCAAAACATCAATATTCACAATTACATATATGACCACACAATATGTCTCAACCATTCAACCACATCAACAATTCAATTCCTATCTTAGGGCCTCTTGCCTAATTTTTCACACCACATTATATTTTAGATACAGGAAACCGAGACCATACCTTAGTCGATTTTCCCGCTCAATCCGGAGCACTTCTAAACCACTTTTTCACAAGCTCACCAAACTCCAACATCTCCAAGAACATATTTTAGCACACCAAAGTCCTTTTCCAAGCTTTCTAAAATCTTAATCAAGCTTCAATATTCACATACACACTACCTAAGCCACAATTATCACATTCAAACACAACAACTCAATACCCAACATCATAAATCAACGAATTCCACTAGGGTTGAGAATCTTACCACACTCAAGGGTTCAAGGAGACAAGGTTACTGTTCTCCTTCAAGCTAGTTTGGTCCTAAAACATCAAAGAGCCCAAAATCTCAACACTTTTTCCCATTAAATTCGAATTTAAGGCTGAGAAAACTGGACTAATTTCGTGGCTTACCTCAAGAATAAAGTAGTGGATTTTGTAGAGCTCATCGCGGTGAATGCGTGGTCGCAAACGATGTGGCAATTAGAGCTCTGGATCAAAAGTTATGGTGGTTTGAAGATTAAGCAAAGGTAGAACTTTGAGAGAGTATTCTTCCCTTCCCTTTCACCATTTCAGCGTTCTTGAGTGTTTAGTGAGGAGAGAGAATGCTATTTTTAGGGTTTTAGGTTTAGTTTGGTTGGGCCAAGGGCCCAGTATGGGTCCAGTTGGCCCGGTTTGGCCCGTTCGGTCCAATCTTGGGCCGATTTCTATAAAATAGGTATCGAAATTCTCGTTTCAATCTCCTCTATCATATTAAGCCATAAAAATCACATTTTTGGCTTTCTAAAATAAATTCTCATTTATGAGCTAATTAGTCATTAATTAACCGGGTTTTACATTCTACCCACCTAATTGGGAATTTTGCCCACAAAATTCAAATCCAGTTACCTGAGAATAAGTGCGGATAGTCAGTTCACATCTCCGACTCAAGTTCCCAAGTGTTCTCCTCAACACCGACTCGACTCCATGCCATTTTGACTAACGGAACCTCTTTTTCACGCAACCATTTGATACTAGTATCGTCAATTTTGACCGGAGTCACCAGAAGCATCAAATCTTCTTTTAACTTAACAGATTCAGGTTCTAACACATGACTAGCATCAGGATTATACTTCCGAAGCTGCGACACATAAAATACGTCGTGTAGGTTCAAAAGGTGGGGTGGTAGAGCCATCCAATACGCCACCGGTCTAACCCTCTCCAGGATCTGAAACGGACCAAAGTACCGAGGATTCAACTTCTTTGCTTTAATTGCCATTCCCACTCCCGTGGTTGGAGTAACTTTAAGGAAAACATGGTCTCCTTCCTCAAATTTCAAGGCCTTTCGCCTCTGATCGGCGTAACTTTTCTGACGACTCTATGCAGTGAGTATCCTATCTCAGATTTTCTTGACTTGTTCAGTGGTTTCAGCTATCATCTCCGGCCCCAATAAGCTTTTCTCCCCAGCTTCATACCAACATAGCGGAGATTGACATTTCCTCCCATATAAGGCCTCATACGGAGCCATTCCTATGCTCGCATGGTAGGTATTATTGTATGCAAATTCCACTAGTGGCATATACCTATCCCAACTCGCCGGTTGGTCCAAAACACAAGCCCTCAACATATCCTCTAGTGTTTGGATCGTCCTCTCAGATTGACCATCTGTCTAAGGATGGTAAGCCGTACTTAAGCTTAATCGGGTTCCGAAAGCCTTTTGAAATGTACCACAGAATCTTGAAGTGAAACGAGGATCTGTATCAGAGATTATAGTCGTAGGCACACCATGAAGTCTCACAATCTCCTTTATGTACAAGCGTGCTAACTCCTCAAGAGTGTAGTTCATCCGAATGGGTAGGAAGTGAGCTGACTTCGTCAGTCGGTCCACAATCACCCAGATAGCATCAAAACCGGCCCTAGTCCTTGGCAATCCCGACACAAAGTCCATCGCAATACTTTCCCACTTCCATTACGGAACTTCTAGAGGTTGCAACGTCCCAGAGGGTCTCTGGTGTTTGATCTTTACTTTCTGACAGGTTAAACACTTTGAAACATATTCCGCCACATCATTCTTCATACCCGGCCACCAAAACATCGCCTTTAGATCATGGTACATCTTAGTACTCCCCAGGTGAATAGAGAATCTGCTTTTGTGTGCTTCCTTCAAGATATCTTGTCGTAAAGTGCCAACATCCGGCACAATGATCCTATCCTTGAATCTCCATAGCCCATCCTGATCCTCTGACACTCTCCACCGCTTTCCTTGCTCAATAGCTTGTAACATGTCATCGTTTTCATGAGCCTTTAGGAGTTTGGATTTAAAGTCACTTGAGATCTGCAATCGACTCAAACATAGAGTTCCAGATACTTCTTGAACACCAATCTTCAGACTCTCGAATGCCTTGAGTAACTTCACTTCTTGAAGCATCATCCAAGCAGTGTACAATGACTTCCGACTTAATGCATCCGCCACTACAGTAGCTTTCCCCGGATGGTAACTCAACTAAAAGTCGTAGTCCTTCAGTAATTCTATCCACCTCTTCTGCCGCATATTGAGCTCTTTCTGATCAAAGAGGTATTTCAAGCTCTTGTGATTAGAGAAGACTCGGAACTTAACCCCATAGAGGTAATGCCTCCACATCTTTAACGCAAACACAACCGTAGCAAGTTCCAAATCGTACGTAGGGTAGTTAACTTCATGAGGTCTCAATTGTCATGAGGCATACGCCACCACATTACGATGCTGCATCAGCACGCACCCTAGATCCTTCAGTGAGGCATCACAGTACACCTCAAATGATTCATTTGGCTTAAGTAACACCAACACAGGCGCGGTGGTCAAATTTTGCTTCAACGCCTGAAAGCTCTCCTCACACTCAGGAGTCCAAACGAACGGCGCATCCTTGCGGGGTTAACTTTGTCAATGGCAAAGCTATTTGCGAAAAGCCTTTGATGAATCTTTGGTAGTAGTCAGCTAAGCCCAGAAAACTCCTTATCTCAGTTACTGAGGTTGGTTGCCTCCATTTCATCACTGCTTCCAGCTTAGAAGGATCTACAGCTATCCCCTGTTTACTCACCACGTGACCCAGAAACTTCACCTCACTCTTCTAGAATTCACATTTAGACAGTTTCACATAGAGTTTCTTTTCCTTCAGTATCTGCAACACGGTCTTCAAGTGCTCTGCATGCTCCTCTTCCGTCTTAGAGTAAATCAGTATGTCATCAATGAAGACAACAATGAATTTATCCAGAAACGGGCGGAAGACTTTGTTCATATAATCCATAAATACTGCAAGAGCGTTTGTCAACCCAAAAGACACCACAGTGTACTCGTAATGACCATAACGAGTCCTGAAAGCGGTTTTAGGGATGTCCTCACCCTTTACCCTTATTTGGTGATAACCGGATCGCAAGTCAATCTTGGAGAAAACCCCAGCTCCTGGTAACTAGTCCATGAGATCATCAATCCTTGGCAGGGGGTACTTATTCTTTATTGTGACCTTATTCAGTTACCTGTAATCCACACAAAGTCGCATACTCCCATCTTTCTTTTTTACCAGTAACACTGGCGCATCCCACGGAGAAACAGTTGGTTGGATAAAGTCCTTACCCAACAGATCCTCTAGCTGAGACTTTAGCTCGGCCATTTTCAGCGGATGTGTCGAGCAAAACATGGTTCTTAGATAACCAGTCCAAACCCATGATAAGATCAAGACCAGACATCGGCAAATAGATTAAATCATGAACAAAATCACGTTGCTGGACCCTAAATGAAACTTGCGGGCATGCTAGCCTAGTTATTATGGCTTCATGGGTGACATTATACACCTTTAGGTCATAACCTAAGACTACAATCTTCAATCCTAACTCACTAGCTTTTTCGAATGCAATGAATGAATGTGTTGCTCCCGAATCAAATAAAGCATTTAAAATTTGACCAGCCATTTCATAGTTACCTCGGATAAGTGTCTCGGATCCCTCGGCACATATAGCTAAGGTGGTGAACACCCGACCAGACTGCTGTGCTTTCCCCGCACCTTGCTTCTGCTTCTCTGGACAGTTTGTGGCTTTATGCCCCGACTTACCACAAGAATAGCACAAGCCCCATCCAGCTTTGCACAGGGCTCCCGGATGGTGACTCCCGCACCTAGCACAAGCTTGCTCATTCTGAGGCTGCTTCCTAAATCTTTTCCCTTGTGAGTTGTTGTTTGGCCTCCTGAAAGAGCCTCTCCACTTGAAAGGCAGACCTCTAGGAGCAAAGCTCTTTCCATGGTTCTGTGGGAATGGTCTCCTATGGCTTCCTCTCTCCGCAGCTGCCTTCTTCACATACTCCTCAGCAACCTTGCTCTTGTTCACCAACTCTGAGAAAGTCCTGATCTCCATTGGTCCCACTGATATAAAGATATCGCTCAGAAGTCCTCCTTCATACTTAATGCACTTCCATTCCTCAAAGTCTCCCGAAGCTCCCTGACACATACGGGAAAACCTGAATAGCTCCTCAAACTTGTCGGTATACTCAGATACGGACATAACACCCTACTTCAGCTGCAGTAACTCTAGTTCGTTGGCCGTCCTAGCAGAATTCGGAAAGTACTTCTTATAGAACTCATCCTGAAAGGCATCCCAGGTGATAGGGTCATCACCCTGCTGCAGGAGACGTCGGACTCCTTGCCACCAATGCAATGCTTCCCCAGTGAGCAGATAGGTAGCAAACTCAACACACTGCCCTTCAGGTACCATCTGCACTTGCAATGCTCGCTCCATAGCCTGAAACCAGGTATCGTCTTCAGTCAGGCTAGTGGTTCCCTTGAACTTAGGTGGATTAACCTTCATGAAGGTTGCCAGTGTCATCGGGCCCTGAGCTCCACTTCCGTTATTCCCATGGTTGTTCATCTGTTGCCCAAGGGCCACAGTAGTGGCCTGCATAGCAGCATCCATATTCTCCAACGCCGCTATAAAATCTACCGGGTTATTCGGGTTGGCTCCCGGTCCCTGAGTACTAGTACGACCTCTCCCACGACCTCGACCACGTCCACGAGGCGCCATCTAGTTCCTATACACACCAAACAATTGATATCAAGTTGATCAGTCTCAATATCGAAAGTCTAGTGCTTCAAAGTCCCAAATGCATGCTCATGAACGTTTATGCCAGGTATATCAGTTAGATATTCTAATAGCACATAAACACACATACAGAGAATGCACAGAAGCATAGTCAGTCCGTCCCTCAAGCTCTATAGGATCGAACTGCTCTGATACCAAAATGTAACACCCTACCACACAGAGCCTTATGCTTAAGTCATAAGACAGAGGTGGCGAGGTATTACGACCTCTAAAATAAAATTTAGTAATTGTAGTATTGTGAAAGATGTTTATAACTATGAGCCTTTGAAGAAAAAGGGTAAAACAAAATCGTAACTCAAAAGCGCAATACTCCGATCGGTAAAATAACGTAACGGATAAAGGATAAGCTAACATAAGAATATATTCAAAGAGTGCCAAGATACAATTATCAAAACTCAAAATCCGGTAGAAAACCGATCCGACCATAGAAGTATATACATATATGTAAAGTAAGAAACCCAAGGGAAACCCCAAGGACAAACTCTCAAAACCTATTCTCCAAAATAACCTCTAAGAGGAGTCAAAATAGTATATTTATATACATTATTTAGTGGAGATAAAAGTATCTAAGTGAAAACATAAAATCAAAGTAAAGTCCCGAGAATCAAGGATCTTCGCTAATCCATAAGTCTCTAGCATGCCTCAGCGAGAAGCCTCACCTCCTGCATCTGAAAACCACAAAACCCGCATGGGTGAGAACCAGAGGTTCTCAGTATGGTAACAGTACCCACATATCTAACATGTAATGTCCTGGAAAAGTCGAAGGCAATCCTAGAACTTCCACCAGATAATTCAAAGCTTATAAACAGACTAAACCATAAATGGCAACTGACTAAAGATCTTCAGTCTAACTAACATTCTCCTTTCCAAATCTTGCATACCTCCCAACCACCAACAGTAATATAATATGGCAAACACAATTATATCAGACAAGAAGATATACAGATAGGAAGCAGATATGACATTTAGACAATTAGCAGGTATTATGCAGTCAATTAGGCAATTCCAAACAATTCACATAGTATGCATATGATGAATGCCTGTCCTAATGGCTGGTGATATAATCTGTCGATTATATAGCCAACCCAACAAGTCTTGATAGCTAATCATTGGACTGTTCCTCTGTCGTGCATCCCCAACTCGAGTTATTCACAACATAAGTCATAATTCATATCCAACACCCTCACTGGTGTATATTCACGGGGGCGAGCTCATCCGGAACTTTTCTAGTGTCCGGCCACACTTACGACATAGGGTCAGCAGAGTATCGAGTCTTCACCTGGAGCACATGGTGGCTAGCCACTACTATCTCCCAGGAAAACTCGTATCTCAGATAGTGGAAGTGTAACATTCACATTTCATTCAATATGCATATATGCAAACATACGCAGCCATAATTCAATAATAGCCAGTCGTAACTCAACAATATCTCAGCCATTCAGCTCATAATACAATCCATAACCAGCCAATTCATTAACAATTACAGCCCCTTGGCTCATGGCATATCAAGTACTTCCACATTCATCCTCCGTATCTCATACAATGATCCTTGATCATCATTCATCATTAATTCTTCCCTTTCTTCATCCACAAGTTACCACATTGGCTAGCCCTTCTCATTGCTAGGCATATAATCAAGTTTTAAGACATAAGGGGTGATATCGGAGGCTTAAAAGTATGAAATTTGGCTTGGAAAACTCAAAAATCAACTTTGGGGTAAAAATAGGGTCACGCGTGCGCGTCTCCCACGCGCACGCGTGGAAGGTAGCAAGATACAGCAATGCGTACGCGTCTCCCCACGTGCACACGTGGATGGAAGAAAATTC
Organism: Arachis ipaensis; assembly: GCF_000816755.2. NCBI lineage: Eukaryota > Viridiplantae > Streptophyta > Magnoliopsida > Fabales > Fabaceae > Arachis > Arachis ipaensis. The sequence goes on from NC_029794.2 coordinate 99,997,709, forward strand.
AAGCGATGCCTGCGCATCAGCCATGCGTACGCGTGGGTGCGTTTTCTGCCCTAGGCACAAAACCAGCACAACTCAGGCACAACTCTCAGAAATTTTGGTTGGGCAACTGATTTAGCTTATCGACACGTACGCGTGAACCACGCGCACGCGGGGGTAGTGAAAATTTAAAAATGACGCGTGCGCGTCGGCTACGCATACGCGTGAGAGTGCATTCTGCCAAAAATTTTACTAAGTTAAAAAGCTGCAGAATTCACAGATTCAACCTCCAATCTTCTAACGGGCATAACTTTTCCATTTCAAATCATTTTTCATTCGTTCTTCGAACGGCATAACAACCTCGGATCCAATTTCATTTCGAAACAAATTTCGTATAAAATAGGGATCTGGAGTCCAAGTTACGCTCCATCAAAGGAAGCACAAAAACCACATTTTTATACAAAACCACAAAGTGCCATTTTCAAAACAACCCAATTCCACCCTTTTTAAAATCAAGGAAAACATACCAAAAATCAACTCAAGCCTCCTTAACTCATACGTTAACATTCTTATCAAGTTCACAAAATCACCATCCCACCATTTTAATCCATCTCAATCAAATAGATCAATATCAAACACATTTCATGTCATATACTCTTCCTCATCCCAATTTCCAACAACACCATATTCAATCAACCTCATTGCATACAATCAATATCACCTCCACCATCAACATGGATTTTCACCCACAATTCAATCTCAACCAATCATTAATCATATATTAAAACATGCTTATCTCTCATGCATCACACCATCAAAACATCAATATTCACAATTACATATATGATCACACAATATGTCTCAACCATTCAATCACATCAACAATTCAATTCCTATCTTAGGGCCTCTAGCCTAAGTTTTCACACCACATTACATTTTAGATACAGGAAACCGAGACCATACCTTAGCCAATTTTTCCGCTCAATCCGGAGCACTTCCAAACCACTTTTTCACAAGCTCGCCAAGCTCCAACACCTCCAAGAACATATTTTTAGCACACCAAAGCCCTTTTCCAAGCTTTCCAAAATCTCAATCAAGCTTCAATATTCACATACACACTACCTAAGCCACAATTATCACATTCAAACACAACAACTCAATACCCAACATCATAAATCAACGAATTTCACTAGGGTTGAGAATCTTACCACACCCAAGGGTTCAAGGAGAAAAGGTTACTCTTCTCCTTCAAGCTAGTTGGATCCTATAACATCAAAGAGCCTAAAATCTCAACACTTTTTCCATTAAATTAGAATTTAAGGCTGAGAAAATTGGACTAATTTCGTGGCTTACCTCAAGAACAAAGTAGTGAATTTTGTAGAGCTCGTCGCGGTGAACACGTGGCTGCAAATGGTGCGGCAATCGGAGCTCCCGATCAAAAGTTATGGTGGTTTGAAGATCAAGCAAGGGTAGAACTTTGAGAGAGTGTTCTTCCCTTTCCTTTCACCATTTCAGCATTCTTGAGTGTTTAGTGAGGAGAGATAGTGCTGTTTTTCGGGTTTTAGGTTTAGTTTGGTTGGGGCAAGGGCCCAATATGGGTCCGGTTGGCCCGGTTTGGCCCGTTCAGTCCAATCTTGGGCCGATTTCTATAAAATAGGTATCGAAATTCTCCTTTCAATCTCCCTATCGTATTAAGCCATAAAAATCACATTTTTGGCTTTCTAAAATAAATTCTCATTTATGGGCTAATTAGTCATTAATTAACCGGGTTTTACATCTCACACAGTTTATCTTGTCCTAAAACATCTTAACAAAATAGTGTTGTGAAAAGAAAAAATAGAAGCCTTCAAGAAATTGCTAGAACAATGAATTGTAAAAGTGATGTACCAAAATATTTTTTGGTTGAAGTTGTAAATACAGCCTGCTATATTTTAAATAGAATCATCATTTGAAAGTTTTTTAAAAAAATCCCTTATGAGCTTTAAAAGAAAACTCCTCCAAATCTTAAATACTTCTACATTTTTAGATATAAATGCTTTGTTTTGAAAACAAAAGATAATTTGCAAAAATTTGATCTAAAGACATATGAATGTATTTTTGTTGGATATTCAATTTTTAGCAAATCCTATAGGGTGCGTGTAGTTCAAAGATTAAATTTTATTACCAAGAATATCATTCCTAGGAATATAATACCTAGGAATGAGATTAATTGGAATATAAGATTCCTATGTTTGGTTATAAAATTTAATGCTTTGGAATGTTATGTAATAATCCTAGGAATGAATAAATTTTTGTTTGGTTGAGTTTAAATTTCTTACTCATATTATGTAATATGTCAAAATTACCCTTATTCATTCAAATTAAAATATTAATGACTAAAAATTAAATATAAAGCTAATTAAATATTATTTTTTTACACTGATTTTTTTAATTTACAAAATATCTCTAATTTTTAAAATTTACTTAAATATCTCTAATAACAAATATGTTTAACTAAAATTATTATTTATTCAAAATTTTTAAAATTTACTAAAATACTCCTAATATCAAATATCTTTAGTTAAATTATTATTGATTCTAAATTTTTTTAAATTTACTAAAATACTTATCTAAATTTCTAAAAATTTCATAATTCATAATTCATCTCATAATCCATAGTTGAACTTATATAAAATAAATCTCAACGATTCTGGCCACATATGTATTAAAAAGATTTACTATTATCCAAAAAGTTAAATTACACAGTTGGTCCCTATACTTTTGGTGAAATTACAAATTAGTCCTTACACTTTAAAAGTTTGTAATTGGGTCCCTAAAGATAATTAAAATTTGTAATTTAGTCCTCGCCGTTCAAAAAGTGTTTGATTTAATAGAATATTCTCAGAATATTCTCTATTTTGAACATGTGACCTGCACATGTTTGCAATAGGGACCAATTTGCAACTTTAGTGAAAGTATGAGGACCAACCGTGTAATTTAACCATTTGAAAATGACCAAAAACTCCCTAGACTATCTAAATCCACCCTACCCCTCCCCAGCTCTCTCACTCTCACTTTCTCACTTTCCAAAATGGCACCCCAATCCCAACGCTCTCTGTCTCTCACCTCAGCTCACCATCATCGTGCCTCTCGCCTCCGTCACCACGCCGAATTCACTAATAAATTGAGTTGCTATTTTTGTGTTGATTTGTTGCTATTTTTTTCTTAGACATTAAATTGTTCGCTTTGAGCATGCTTGGGATTAGAATTGTTCTCTTTCATTTATCGTCGGTGTTCAGTATTGGAATTGGAAGATAAGAAAAAGTTGTCGGATGAGAGAGGTGAGATTGAGAAAGGAGGCGAGACTTGACTCGTGAGCACAAATGTGGTGGATCCGACATAGCGACGGTGAACCGAGGTGAGAGATAGAGAGCGGTGGGGTTCGGGTGTCATTTTAGAAAGTGAGAAAGTGAGAGTGAGAGAGTTGGGGAGGGACGGGGTAGGTTCAAATAGCCTAGGGAGTTTTTGGTCACTCCAAATGATTAAATTACACAGTTGGTCCCATACTTTCACTAAAATTACAAATTGGTCCCTATTGTCAAACATGTGCAAGTCACATGTTCAAAATAAAGAATATTCTGAGAATATTCTGTTAAATCAAACACTTTTTGAACGGCGGGGACTAAATTGCAAATTTTAATTCTCTTTAGGGACCCAATTATAAACTTTTAAAGTGTAGGGACTAATTTGCAATTTCACTGAAAGTGTAGGGACCAACTGTGTAATTTAACCTATCCAAAATAAAGTTACAAGAAAATCTCAAAAGTTAAAACTTACTAGCAGGCATACATGCACAACTCTTGTACAAGAACGGAAAAACATCAATAAAATGGAATCAATGTCATAATAGACAGCCTCATACACAGAAAAATGAACACAATTATCGAGCGTGATATCTTCTCCTCCATTGGTTCCACATTTCTTGTGCAAGTTGATCCCACCATCTACCCCAAGCATCGCTCGTCTCAATATAGTGGATCATCCCACCATCTACTCCAAGCATATTTTGATCTACTATCTCATCAATAGGATCCACAACCATCACTCTTCTAATGTGATTATGCAAAAGGCAACATGCAGTTATAACTCTTCCTTGTATCTTGATAGGATAAAATGACCTTCCCCTTAAAATTTTCCATCTTGCTTTCAATACTCCAAATGCTCTTTCAGTGACATTTCTAGCTTGTGAATATTTCATATTAAAAAGTTCTTGGGTTGTACTGGGTTGATTATGTGGATTGAACTCACTCAAATGATATTTTTTTACCTCTATAAGGTGCCAAAAATCTTTCACAATTCATGTATCTAATATCACATAAGTAGTAATGAACTAGTGTGACATATAAAATTAAACAAAATTAATGAAAGATCAAATGGTTACTTTGATAACATACTAAACTCTCAATAAAATACCTTGGGGAACACTAAACCCATTGCGAAATAGTGCATCTCGCAATACCCTAGAATCCGCAGCTGAACCCTCCCAACCCGCCAATACATAGATAAATTGCATATCGGGAGTAATTGTAACAACCTACCACACAGAGCTTTATGCTTAAGCCATAAAACAGAGGTGGTGTGGTATTACGACCCCTAAAATAAAATATATACATATAATAGCAGCAGAAATATAATAAATGAGGAGCCTTGAAAAACAGGTGAAACAAAATCGCGAAAATAAAAGCGCCACGCTCAGGAAACGAGATTACTTACGTGAGACGAAAACTATAGTTCATAAGTATAAATAAACAAAAGGTAGGAATAGAGGGTCAAGGATACGAAATAACAAGCTCCTAACCTAGCCTGCAAAGCTAAGGCTGGCCGGAGAATATTTACATATACATATACATATCCCAAAACCCAAAATACATAGCCAAAATTCTAGCTCTCCATAAACTTCTAGGCGGATCAAAATAAACAAGTTGTTTGGAGAGAGTTAATTACATATATATACATAAGCTATACATCAAAATAAACCCAAAAACTACTCCGCTTCAAAAGTCCAGATGCCTAGCGAGGTGCCTCTCGACCTGCATCTGAATAAGTAACACAATATGGGGTGAGAACTGGAGGTTCTCAGCATGGTAAAGGTGCTACGCACATAAGATATAAGGTCTTGGAAATGCCAGAGACAATCCTAGAATACTGACACTCAGATTATAAAGCTTAAATTACTAAACAGAAACCATAAAAAGGGTAGTCATCTAGGGAATTCTAAGCCTAGCTTAAACTTAAACTTAATACTAAGCCCTTTCACCTTTCCTCCATATTCGGTGAGTTTACAATGACAGACAAACAGACAATTTCAAGCATAGTAGAAAACAAGTAGTGCAAGTAGCAAATATGATAGTTAACATAATATATTCAATTAGACATTCCCAAATAATGCATATCAAACAAATCAGACAATGTGCACATGATGTATGCCTGTCCTATAGCTGATGAGGCTCATCTGTCGGTTATCAAGCTAACTCGACAAGTCTGGTTTGCTAAACCATGGACTTTTCCCCGACGCGCATCCCCAAGAGTCTATGCATAGTTTTTTCTCAAATATATAAAATTGCTCAATGGGGTCAACCTTCTCGGGAGTTTAGAGTGCTCGGTCACATCTTACGTCGTAGGGTCAACAGAGTATCGAGTTTTGATCTGGAACACGTGGTGGCAAGACACAGTACTTAACCCAGGAAAACTCGTATCTCAGATCAATTGAGTGTATAATGCCAAATAATGTTCATAATCATTGTAACTTTTCCATAATCATATCATATAGGCCATAGTGTCATATACACTCCAAATATACTCATTTTCATACTTACTTCACCACTTTTCCTACTTTACTTCGCCCCAAAGTTATCTCAATTTCCTATCTCCATCTTACTACTAGAGCTCACACTATAATTTGAGGCTAAAAGGATGAAAATAGAGGTTTAGAAGTTTGAAGTTTGACTTAAAAACACGAAAATTTATTTTCACTGGAAGAGGGGCCATGCATACGCGTGGGCCACGCGTACGCGTGGGCATGAAAAATCCCCACTCACGTACGCAAGCTCCCTGCTCGCGCACGCGTGAATCCCAACCCGAAAGGGTTTGTCGCGTCGCGAGCAGTTGGACACGTACGCAAATACCAAGTCACTCGTACGCGTGGGCCACGCGTACGCGTGGGCATGAAAAATTCTTACTTGCGTACGCAAGCTCCGTGCTCGTGTACGCATGAATCCCAACCCGAAAGGGTTGGTTACGTCATGAGCAGCTGGATGCGTACGCAAATACCGGGTCACGCGTACTCATGGGCCACGCGTACGCATGAGTGTACATTTTTCCAAAAATTTTGCTAAGTTTGAAAAAGCTGCAGAATTTCCAATTTCAATCCCAAACTTCCGACGCAGATAACTTTTCCATCTTAAATCATTTTTCTTCCGTTCTTTGAACGATGTAAACTTCACAGACCAAATTTTTGTATAAAATAAGTTTGAAACCATTTGGGAGTCTGGAAGCCAAGTTATGTCTCTCCAAAGTTTGGACAAAACTAATTTTTCACAAAACCTCAAAACCTCAATTTTCATTAAACCAAACCAAATTCCCACTACTTATACATATATCCAGCACAACCACACTTTATAACATTCCAATACATTACCACTAAGCACTCATCACATAAAAAACTATCATACTTCCATTTTTACCTAATTCACACCTTAAACTTCTTACTTCCATCAACAAAATCACTAACATGTTGTCATACATATATATAATCAATATCACCAATTTATCAACAATATCAAAGCACCAAAGAAGCGTTATATCCCCATCATAACCATAATCACCAACACATGTTTAACTCTCATCATCAATCAATATCATAATTACTAGACATTCAATACACATAATCATTCCAGCTTATCCTATGGTCCTCTAGCCTAAGTTTTCACACGACATTATATATTAAAGTACGCGAAACCTAAACCATACATTGGCCGATTTTTACGTATTTCTGAAACACCACTAAGGTACCCAAAAGGTCCAAAATCACCCAAACAAAAGCACTCAACCTCCACCAAGCTCCAAATCTTACGATTCAAGCTCCAACATATACATATACACACCTAATACATATATACAACACATATACACCCAAATTCAATACCCAATACACAAATTTAAGAATAACTAGGGTTGAGGATCCTTACCATACCCACGGACCAAACAGACTAAGCCAACAAATTTCGCAAGCTAAATTGAACCTATAGCATCAAAGCCAACAAATTCTCAACATGTATGCTCAAGGTTTTCGAAAATCAAAGGGGTAGAGCAACAGGGGTGATAGAATAGCTTACCTATGAAATTGTTCCAGTAGAATCGTAGAGCTCGATGCTGTGGACGCGTGGCCACAAATGGTGCAGCAATCAAAGCTCGTATTGAGAAGTTATGGTGGTTTGATCACAAGGTTAGGCTTTAAGTTCTTCTTCCCTTCTCCAAGAGTGTTTCCACCGTGCATGAAGTGAGAGAGGAGGGGAAGCTGTGTTTGCTTGTGTACTGTTGACCTGGAGTTGAGCCTTGGGTCTATTTTGGGCCCTGTTCAACCGGTTCGACTCGTTCGGCCCAATCTTGGGCCGAATTCTTTGAAATTGGTATCAAAATTCTCGTTTAATGAGCTCTATCCTAATTTAATATAAAATTCATATTTATAATTTTATTTATTAAAATTTAATTTATTAACTAATTATTTACTAATTTAAGAGAATTTACAGCAACCACTCCAAACACATTGGTTGTTATGTCACCTTTTCTATTTCGATATCTAGGCTTATTAGCCTCAAGGACATTGACTTTGATATGAGTACCATCTAAGCCTCCTAGGCAATTCTAAAATGCAAAAAAAATCAATTAACTTAATACTAAAGCACACCAAGCATATTAGGTTTAATAATATTAATAAGATAAATTACCTTGAACCATTTCCATCGTTCATCCATTCTATCCTGGCTAAGTGGTTGAGGTTTTGTAAAACCCGATTAATTAATGAATAATTAACCCACAAATTAAAATTTATTCTAGAGAATTAAAAATGTAATTTTTATGGTTTAAAGTGCTAGAGAAAATTAAAACGAGAATTTTGACACCAATTTTCAAGAAATCGGCCCAAGATTGAGCCGAACGGACTAAACTGATCGAACCGAACCCAAACCGGGCCGTGGGCCCCACCCACTCACTTAATAAAGTGAGTTCAGATCTTCTCTCTCCCTTCTTGCGTGCTAAACATGCTGCTGGGCAGCCATGGAAGAGAGGAACACTTCCAAAAACATAAACCCTTGGTTAGCTTCAATCTTTGATAACTTTTGATCCGGAGCTCCGATTGACGCACCGTTTACGGCCACGTGACCACAGCGTCAAACTCTACAAAGCCCATAACTTTATTCAAGAGGTAAGACATGATTTCAGTTCAGTTTCCTCATCCCTTGAATTCAAATTTTTGGATAAAAAGTATTGAGATTTTGGGCTCTTTGATGTTATAGGATCCAAATAGCTTGAAGGGAAGGCTTAGTCTAGCCTCTTTAATCCTTGGATAAGGTAAGGAAACTCTAAACCCTTGTGGTTCGTCCAATTTCATGTGCCCTAGTGTTAAAAGTTTCTCAATTGTATGAACTAGTTGAGTTTATGTTGAATTAGAGTTTAAATTGTCAAATTGGAGCTTGATTGAAGTCTTGGAAAGGCTTGGAGTGGGCTTTTGGTGCTGGAAGGTCCATTTGAATGGTGTTGGAGCCTTGAAGGTTTGAGGAAAGTGAAGATTAGAGGTGTTCCGGGTTGAGCGGGGAATCGGCTAAGGTATGGTTTTGGTTTCATGTATCTAAAATATAATGTAATGTGAAAACTTGGGCTAGTGACCCTAGGATAGAGATTGAATTGTTGATGTGTGGAATGGTTGAGATGGATTGCATTATTATGTATGTGGTTAGTGATTTTGGAGTTTTGATGAGATTTTGTATGCAAGATATGTATGCCTTGGTGTATGTTTGATGGTTAGTGAAATGGAGTTGTTGTTAGTACCATGATGATGGTGAAATTGATGATGAAATTGTCATAAGAAATTGATGAAGTGTTTTGTATGTTGTGAAAATTTGAGATATTAAATGTTGTTGAAATTGAATGTTGAATGTGTGTTGAGATTGAATTATTGAATTGTGGATTGGATTGGGGAGTTGGGATATGCTTGATGTGAATGGTTGAGTTTTGATTGGTGTAAAAGGGTTATTTGTGGCACAAAAGGTATGTTACGAAGTATATTGGAGCTTGGTGTGGCTTAGGTTTAGTTTTGGTTGGAAATTGTGATAAGTTGAGGATTTAGTGAAATTGTGTAAGAATGAATTTTTGATGAACTTCAACGGATCATATCTTGAGCTACCATTTTTTAAATTTAATGCATTTTATATCAATTGAAAGATAATTTGACAAGCTTTAAAATGGTTTAAATTTTGTGGAAAACTGAATTCTGTGAAGAGAGATATGATCGTTGAAATTTGGGTCCTGAAATCTGAATTCTGTGAATTCTACAGAATTTGTGATTTCTGGTTTGTGTGCGCATGCACACCCTGTGGATTTCTGAACCTGTGCACACACACACACTTGTGTGTACGCACACACAGGGAAGTGGCTATGGCTAGGAGCGCTAGCGCGTCTTGTGCGCGCACACAATCAATGACGTTTTGCGAGCTGTGCGTGCGCACAGCCCTGTGCAGACACACACGTTGGGAATGACGTTCTGTTGATGGCACTGGCACGCCTTGTGCGCGCACTCAACAATGGAAAATTTTCTTTCTGTGCGTGCGCACAGCTCTGTGCGTACGCACACGACCCTATTCTTTTATAAAGCTTTTGTTTTTAAGTCTTTCACTTTCCCAACAAGCTTGTAACCTTCCAAGACGTTGTTGCATGCTTATAAACCCCTATTTTCATCCTTTAAATCTGAAATCAATATAAAATGCCTAGTGGATGAGAGGAAGCTAGGGAAGAGGATAACTTGTGGATGAAGAAAGGGGATATAATGAGGAGTTATGACTAATGATGATGTTATGAGTTATTAAGGAGGATGGTGGAGTGTTGTGTATGATATGAGCCGAATGGCTGTGTGTAAAGGATGATTATGCATTGGTTATTAATGATTATGAATGAGATATAAAGATAATGAAATCGAGATTGATTGTGATGTGCCTCCGGATAAGACGCAGTGGTGTTAACCGCTTGCTCCGGGTAAGAGGCGAGAACATCGGGTAAGATGCAGTGGTGTTATCCACTTGCTCCGGGTATGAATTAAGAATGAGTGGATGAATGAATGAATGGTAATGATAATGAAAGTGTGTTTCTGTATGTGACTTCGGGTAAGATGCAGTGATGCTATCCACTTGCTCCGGGAAAGTCCAAGGCTTCGGGTAAGACGCAAGGGCTGTGTTCTGTTGCCGCTTGCTCTGGGCCAAAAATGTAACACTGCCTGGGTAAGAGGCAGGGTGAAGTTGTCCCCTGATCCAGGTCTGCGGGTAAGATGCAAGGGTTGTGGCGTTGCTCCGTGTTTGGTGTTCTGTCCAATGGTTAGCTACCAGGACATGTCGGGTTGGCTTTGCCACCGACAGATGAGACTCATCAGCGACTAGGACAGGCATGCATCATATGCATCTATATGTCTTGTTTAGATTGCCTAAGTGATTGCATAATTAAATGCTACTTGATTATCTGATCTATTTGAATCTTATTTGTGATTTCTCTGTTTGTAATAATTGTATTTGTTGCATTTGGTTCCGTTGGTGGTTGGAAGGTTTGGAGGAGTTGGAAAGGGGAGTTTTAGATAGCTTTGAAGACCCTTAGCTAGTTGCCTGTTTTATCTTTATGGTTTAGTTATGTTTTAAGCTTTAATTATCCGTTGAAAGTTCTAGGATTGCCTTCAGCCTTCCCAGGACATTATATGTTAGATATATGGGCACTGTTACCATACTGAGAACCTCCGGTTCTCACCTATGCGGGTTTTGTGGTTTTCAGATGCAGGACAGGCAGCACCTCGCTGAAGCATGTTGGAAGCTTCTGATGTTGCGAAGATCTTTATCTTTTGGGTTTATTTTTATTTTTTGTATTTGCTTAGATACTTATTATCTCCACATATTATATATATGTTGTATTAATTCCTCTTGGAGGTGATTTTTAGAGATTCAGGTTTTGTAACTCTGTATTTTGGGTTTTCTTTTAGGTTTTCCTATATATATATCCATATATGTATAACTATGTGCTCGGACCGATTTATCTTCGTGAGCCGAGTCTTGGGTTTTGTTACATGTATTTTTGAACTCTTGGTATATTAACTCCTTAGCTTGTTCTACCTTGCGCCATCTGCTTTATCGCTTCGTGAGCGTTACGCTGTTCGACTTAACAATTTTTGTTTTATCCTTTTCTTCAAAGGCTTCTAGTTATAAACTTTTTTCACTATATTATATAATAAATTTTATTTTTAGAGGTTGTAGCATCTCGCCACCTCTGTTTTGCATCTTAGGTGTAAAGCTCTGTGTGGTAGAGTGTTACAGGTTTCTTCAGTAAGAGATTATGACATCTCAAAATAGCAAGCAATACATCATTAAACCGCCTACTAATTCTTTCTTCAGATCTCACAAATTGTCTCTTTATTACTCTAATTTTGACGTCATATGCTATAATATGTAAAAACATGGCAACCATTTCTTCTACACCCATATTCCTACTTGGTTCTAACCTTTCAACTTCTTTAAGCATGTTACACAATGCATGAAAGGTACGCCTATCCATTCTTGTATTTTCTATACATGCTAGATCACTAAAATAAATAATCCTATCGACACTAACATCCCTTACTACTTGCCTACTATAACTATCATTCTATTTTCTTTTCTTTTTTCTCAATTGCAATATAATCAAAACATAGCAAATCATTAACAACTTAACCATAAAGTCATTCATTAATTCAAAATGTAAAATCAAGTAAGCAATAACTCTCATCTTCTATTTGGGATCCATTCTGTAAGAAAAAAAAAGAAAAAACCATTAAAATATTTAGTTAGAAGACATTTAAACTTTGTAAATCAATTCAAGTATGCAATACATAATACAAATCATACATAAAGCTTGTGCATCCATTTTTCGATACATAAAGCAACACATTTTTTTTTGCTACAGAACCTAAGTACAAATACAGGGGTAAAATACTTATATTCAAACCAAACATTTTGATAACATATCTTGCTTTAATTCATGTTATATACTTTTATATGTGCATATTTATGTGAACTTTGAGTGTTCTAAAAGAAATAGGCACACTAACATTACTCACTCAAAATTTAGAAGATTATGGATATTATATTAGATCTTGTTTTTCATTTCATATCATGTGCACATGTTTAAATGAACTTAGTCTAAGTTCTGGAACAAAGAATATAATGCAAAAAATTAAAATCATACAAGAAGAAAGAATCAAAGAGAAGGTAGAGATCTATCTTCTGTTGTTTATTAACAAATCAAAATTCAGTTTTACCTTAGGCCTAGTCTTATATAGACTGTCTTCAAATTGAAAACAAATTAAAAACTTATATAACATGTTGCTGCTTTTCTCTGATAAGAGGCAAAGAAATCTTTAATTTCTAATGGAATGTAGCTACTACTATTTATGGACTCTAATAAAAATAAAATCTGATTTGATTATTGGAGATAAAAAATACCAACAAATTAAGTAGACCTATAAATCACATATATGTAAATTGCTCCAAACGGCTTACCATATATATCAAGGAATTAATAATTGACATAGAATATTGATGTACATAAGAATTAAGAGAAATTAAGTATGTTCATTATTTTCTTAAAAAAGATGTAGTTTCAATATTTCTTTCAATTTATTCATATGTGAATTTAGGAAATTACCTAACATATTATTCCATCATAGCATCAGATCCTATAAGACCCCATATTTTTGAAAATTTAATAATAAATTATTTTACGATTTATTCTATTTATTTAAGATTATATTTTTTTAGAGAATTTTATAATAATCACCGGTGATGGAGCCATCGTCACCGACGCGGGGGAAGACCGGAGCTGAAGGAGAGAACCACGTGAGGAGGGAGAGTTGCCGCTGCCGAAGACGTGAGCTAGAGGAGCTGCATCCAGCCACCGCTGTTGCGCCAGTTACCGCCGCTGATGCAGATGGAGGCCGTTGCTGTCGTTGTGCATGTCATCGCTGGAGGCCCAGAATGCAATGGAGAGGAGGAAGCCGTACTGGGTTCGCAGTCACTGCCGTGTGTTCTGTCGTCCGCTGCTGGCACCGCCACCACAGCCGTTGTTTCCGGTAACCGCCGGTGGAATCCTTGTCTCCTCGGTAAGCATTTCATTCTTGAGCCTCTTGAAATAAATATTATGTTATAGCCTATTAGAGTTTCTGAGGTTTTTGTAACGTAGGGTCGACTTCCAGTTATCTCGAGTCGTGATTGAAGCTGCCGCTACTGCGTGCTAGGAGAAAAGGGACTTTTGATGCATTTTATAGCTTTTTGGTTTCGACAATTGAGGTAAGGGTGTTTTCCTAAATTTATTTTACATCTAAGAGTTGTTATAAATTGATATTAAAGCGAAAAATATATTTATTCTATGATTACGTAAATGTTGTGGATTGAATTGAATTATTTGGTGTAATGAAATTGTTTGCTTGATTGAGCTATTAACTGATTGAGGTGGCTGGAGATTGTGGATCTTAATTGAGTAAATGAAAGTTGGTTAAATTTTAAATCACTTAGTTGATGGTTTGAATATTTGGATTTCGTTTATTTTATTAAGTTGAGTTTGGTGTGGTTGTGATAATAATTTATTCAAAACGATTGGATTTGGTTTCTTGCTGCTTTATCAAAAATGATTTGATTTTGGAAGCGATTTGACATTACAAATGAATTGATAGTTAGAAATCTGAATTTTATGTTTATTTGGAAAATGATTTGGTTTTGAGCCTGTTGAAAAAGATTTGAGAAAATGGTTTGGATGAGAACCGAGAAGGGTGGCAAAGTCCGAATTTTAGAGGAGGTGCTGCCGAAATTCTTATAAAACTTTAAAACTTTGTTTAAAGCTTATTTAAAAGGAAATATGATTTTAAGAATATTATTTGATTTCAAATTATTATGGAAAGAGTCTTGTTTTCAATTCGATTTATTAAGAAAAGTATGTTTTAAATTCAATCTTTTGAGGAGAAATTTTGTTATAAGTTATGATTTGAGTTCGGTTTGTTAAGAAGAAGAAAGAAATGGAAAAGAGAACACGACACGTGTGATTTATGAAATGATTAAAAGGTCACGAGAGGGTGACGGAAAGTAAGTGGTTAAGGTGTTGATGTGAAAATGTTAAGTCGTGGGCTTTATGTGTGAATGATTGTGCGGGGATGCCCGTGTATATGGAATGGCTTCCAGGAGAAAGGAGCACATGCTTCAGCTGGAGAATCAGTGCCTGCAAGTACTTGCAGAGGTTATGTTCAGCATACTTCAGCTGAAGAATCAACGCCTGCAAAGGTTTGGGACCTTGCAGAGGTTATGCCGCTGGAATACCTTATCTGACTTGAGAGTCGGATTGCATCGGGTGCGAGTCGAAACTGACAAATGAGCTCATTACATGCGTTAGGGATAGACGTACATCATGTTGTATTTGTGTGCTTTGTTTGGGTGTGCTTAAGTGTTTTAGTTTGCTTGTTTGATAAATTTTGTTTAACTGGTAACTGTTCTGTATATGTGTTTGCCTTGAATTTGATTGTGTTTGTGATTGATTATGTTGAGATTGAGTTTCGATGGTGAATTATTTTTATTTGGGCCAGAGGCCAAGATTTGGTTATGTTTGGGCCGGAGGCCATGATTGACTGGATTAGAGATAAGTTTTGGTTAAAATGTTATTTTATATGGAATTTTTGTAAGAGAAATATGAATCTTAGATTTGAATAACAAATTGATAACCACTATGTTTTGAAAATAGTTTTTAATTATAATATCTTCTTACGAAAACTCTCAAAACCCTCTTCTGAGAATCCTTTCGAGGATGATGTTCTCACCCCCTACAGACTTCTCCTTTCAGGGAACAGACGAAAAATCTCATGAAGAATTTTTGAGTCCAGCTTATGCGATATGGATGTATTAGTTCAGTTATTATTTATTCTTTCCTCGCCATTAATATTATAATTTTGTAAGAGGGATAGGAGTTATATGATTTGTATGTATATAATATGTATAAATTATTTGAGTAGGAAGTTTTGGTTATGTATATGCTTGTTTGTTTTATTATAAAAGTATTTTTCCGGTTTTTATAATAGTGACACTATTTTGAGTTAAAGGCTCATATTTTATTATTAAGTACATGAAGTCATCGTAGTACCGCTTGCTATCAGAGTGGCGTAGCCGGAAGCGTGACATTCTGATAGTGAGGGTGTTACAAATCCTATCTGTAACTCAATGATTTACATGCTTTTGAACTGAAAGTTGTTATTTAAAGTATATGGGACTCTTTTGAATTTTTTTTTTTTGCATTTGGTGTGAGATTCAACTATGGATAACCTTCCCCATACATATAAATATTTGCTTCATCGTTTAAAAATTTTTAAAAAATATATATAAATTCTTCTTACAGAAATTTATATGCAGTGAAAATAAACAAATGCATGTCCCATCCAGCACATATATTTCTCAAACTGTAAACAAAAGCAAGCTCAAAAGCCATTGAAATTTCTTCTACCATACAAATAAAAAAGAATAAAAATTTATCATTTCCTGCAATAAAATTATAAAAGCTATATCCAAGTTACCAGTCTAACAAACCGATTTTACTTTGTAAGAAAAAGACTATTCACAAGATGGTCCAAAATGGGCAAATGGCTTTACACATTCCAAGAAAAACTTGGGTATATAGTTAAATAAGTGTTGTCATCAATTTATCCACAAACAAAAAATCTACGATATCTAGTATAAGAAACATAAAGCCACAGAGCAGAAGAGGGCATCTCATTCGCTCTTTCAAAAAATCATAGTAACTTTATACTAAAAGAATGATAAGCAAAATTAAAAGAAAATAAATTAAAAATATTACAATATTTTCAGCTCTACCGTAAGAGACTGTGAACCTTAGCAATTGCATGTTTGACATCCACTACAAGCAACTGCAATCCAATCAAAATCATGATTATACTGGCAGCACATAAAAGAATATTAAATAGTATACTATATATTAATAATAAGATTAACAAAACCAATATGAACCCTTGAACCTAATCACAACCTCCAAGGAAAAAAAGCACCATTTTTCATGAAAATGAAGAACAATGAGACACTGAATTGAATAGTGAAGTTTATAAGTAGTACAATAGGTTTGGAATCCTTAAAAAATCATAGGAACAGAGTACACAAATAAAATCATAACATAAAAAATTCATCAAAGGAAGATTTAAAAAACAAAAAGAAAAACCTTAATTAGTCTTAGTGTGTGTATTTCATTTATATCTGACAACAATTAACCATGGGGGCAACAACAGGCAAAAGAAATTTACATCATTCATGTCTGTATTCAACATTTTCAAATCAAACAACAGGCACAGAGCTAACATGTACAAGTATATATGCCATATTCAATTTTTCAAACCTAGCACAAACTTTCATGTGAATAAATTATAGCACAAATAGAATTCAGGAAAAAAATAAATAACAAATAAAAAAAATCCAAACATAAACAATGTCAAACCACAAGTTCTAGCCAAAAGCTATATAGCGCTAACAGTTTAAAATTCTTACCTGAAGAAGAAGATTCTGTGCTTGAAAAAGATGAACAAGGTTGCACAACTCGAACAGACGTGAGGAGGGAGACGACACGAATAGGAAGCACAACTCGAACAGACGCGGAGGCGAGAGACGCGTGAGCAACCAAGCTTAGACGGAGGAGAGAGGCCAAACGCGACCACACAACACGAAGGATCCAAACAGAGTCGCGACGATGGCGGCAAAAATGCAGTGGCGGTGAACTCAGGTGAGCTGTGATGATGAACACGAACGCGAACAATTTTCTTCTAGAATAAGGAGCACGATGGTCATGCAAATCCAAAGCGGTGGCGAGGTGGCGCCGACGCCGGTGGAGCCTCCATGAATTTGAGAAAAAATCTCGCTAGGGTTTGGTTTCTGGAGGAGTGGCTCTCTGTTAGGGTTTCATTTTTTTTAAATGAGTTAGAAAAAAATCTGAAAAGAAGGGTTAGAGTTAAATTAACAAGGATATTTTGGTCTTTTTACTTTGTTATACACATTCCATTTCTATTGGAATTAAAGATAACCAAGGGAAAGATGGGAATGAAATTGGTGGGATTTTGATTCCAAGGAATAAAAGTTACCTAGGAATAATTTTTTAAACTTTGAAACAAACATGGGAATAAGATATTCCCATCTAAACATTCCTGGGAATACTCCAATATTCCCCCAACCACACACACTCATAGAGTGTATCACAAAGACTCTAGGATTGTTGACAAAACCATATATGTTATATTTTGTGATGCTAATTCTATTTCAAGTGTTTTGAAAGATGTTAATGCACTGAGAACACCAGAAATGAAGCCCAAGTACATGAAAAATCAGAATCACTACAACTTGTTTCTAAAATTGGTATAATAGATAATTCTGTAGGAGACAATTTTATTTTATCTTCTGCAACTGCAGAATATTTTGGAAGTATTAGCAACTCTGAACTAATTTATTCAGAATCTGCTCCTAAATCTTCCAAACCTCAAGAATAAAAATTCCTGAAGAACTATCCACAAGATTTTATCATTGGAGATCTATCACAAGGTGTCACAACAACATCTTCCTCCAGAAGAAGGATGGAGAAAATAATTTGGCACTAATTTCTCAAATTAAATCTTAAAATGTGAATGAAACCCTTGGTGACCCTTCTTGGGTCAAGACCATGAAAAAGGAGCTGCAACAATTTGAGAAGAATAATGTGTGGGCACTTGTACCTGATTCAAAAGGAAAGAAAGCAACGAGAACCAAGTGGATATTTAGAAATAAGTTGGAAGAAGATAGAAGCATGGTTAGGAACAAGCCGAGATTGGTGGCTCAAGGATATGATCAAGAAGAAGGAATTTATTTTGATGAATCCTTTGCACTAGTGGCTCAAATGGAAGCAATAAGATTTCTCATTTCATATGCTGCTCATTGTGGTTTTAAGCTTTTTTTCAAATGGATGTGTGATGCTCGGATTATTGTACGGTTTAGAATTTCACAAATGAAATCTCGTTGCAAGTATAGTTCTAAACCAACAAAGAATCCTCACATGCAAAAATATTGGTTGTCACAAGTACAAACCCCAAATGAAAATTAACCGAAGTATTTAAACCTCGGGTCGTCTCACAAGGAATTGCAATGAAGTGTTTAATTATTGGCTATGAAGGTGCAAGGGGGTTTGATTTGGTAATTAGCAATAAAGTAAATGACAAGAAAGTAAATGATAAGGACTAATAAAATAAATGGGAAAGAACTCTTGGCTAGACATAGGTAATTGAGATCACCATCCTTGTCTACAAACCACACATTGACAATTATGAGAGGCCAAACTATTAAGTCTACTTCCAAAAGCTTTAAGTATGTAATATCTACTCCTAAGCTTGAAGTACGTGATGACATGTCATCATGTCATGTTTTTCTATGCTTTTTCCTTTGGTTTCAATAGGTTTTATGCACTTTCTTGAGCCATAAGCAAGCCAATTTGGTAGATTTTCATGTTTCCTTTGATTTAATCAACCATGTATGAATTCATGCTATTTCATGAGGTTTTATACTATAATTGTTACATATTATGAAAGAATGAATATCTCATGATTTTAAGCATAGCTTTGATGTGTTTGGTTGATTAATGATAGGTGAAGAAAGCTTGGAGAAAGGTTGAAGAAAGAAGGAATAGCTAGGAGTAAAGAGAAGACAATGGAATAAGTGAAATTGAACCAGGAAGCAAAACGCTGGACCTAAAGTTAGCCTCAACCTTTTGCACAAACTTTTGGGTGAAAAGTTTGCGCCAACGTTAGCCCCTAACTTTGAGGCTAACGTTGGCATGAAGAAAACCTCCCTGGGCACCAAAAGTTTGCGCCAACGTTAGCCCCCTAACTTGGTGGCTAATGTTGGCACATGAAAAATACAAGGGGAGGAGCAAAAGTTTGCGCCAACGTTAGCCTCTAACTTTTGGGCTAACGTTGGCGCCACACACCACAACAGCTTGAAGGGGTATACTTCCAACAAAAATAACTTGAGCTACAGAGCTCCAAATGAGATGATTCAAGAAGCATTGGAAAGTAGGAATCAAGAGCTTTCCAAGCATATATGGCACTGCATGGTGAACACTAAAATTGAGGGAGAAAACTGCCCCGCAATGTGCATAAACGAACATGGTGGCAACCTGCAGTGAGGCCAACTGACCTCTGCACCTTCAACGGAGTATAACTCGAGCTGTAGAGCTCCAATTGATGTGCTTCCAAAGGCATTGGAAAGTAGACATTCAGGGCTTTCCAACAATGTATAATAGTATGGGGTAGACAATACGTTTGAGCCTCCAGAACTGGCGTTTTTGGGCTGCTATGAAAAGTTGGAGCCAAAGTTAGACCCCTAACTTTAGCTCCAACTTTTGGTCCAACTTTTGCAAACTCAACTCGGTTCAATTCGGTTCCTCTTCAAACTCCAAGAGCAATCAACCAAGGCCTTTATCAACCCAATTCCATCAAGAGCAAGGGCCCAATAGACACCACTCAAAGGCACAAGAGATAGTTAGAATAGAAATTTCATTTTTGAATTTCATTTTCATTTTGTAAAAATGCCTATAAATAGGCATCTGTTTCATATTTGTGAGGAGGCTGGCTCTGCTAGAGCATTAGGAGTAGAGTAGAATAGAAAATCCCCTTTGATAAACTTTTAATTTTCTGCAATTGTCATTTTCTAATATTGAATTCAGTTTATGAAATCTCAGTTTCTACAATTCTCTGCTACACTTTTCTTTCCTGCAAGTTTAATTTTCGGCAATTGGTCTGAGTTCAAATTTACTGCTTCCATTTAACTTTCCAGCACCCAGCCCCTTTACGTTTAATGCAATTTATATTTCTTGGCATTTAAGATTCTTGCAATTTACATTTCTTGCTCTTTAAGCTTCCGCCCATTTACATTCTGCAACTTTAATTTCCCTGCAATTTTTACCTTCTGTTGCTCAACTTCACACAATTCACTCTATGTTAGCTTGACTAAACTAATCACCCACTAAAGTTTCTTGATCCATCAATCCCTGTGGGATCAACCTCACTCTAAGTGAGTTATTACTACTTGATGCGACCCGGTGCACTTGCCGGTTAGATTTGTGTGTTTTGGAGAAATTCGTTTCTCCACAAAAATATCCCATCAAGTTTTTGGCGCCGTTGCCGGAGATTGATTAGATCAACAATGATTAAGTGGGTGAGAAGTCTAGATCAAGTATTTTCTTTATTTTTGTTTTCTGTTTCAAAGTGAAACCAAGGTGTTTGAGTTTTTGCCTCACTAAGAAATTCTCATCTCTGATATGAGTAATTTCAATTTTCCTTGGTTGTGTGTTTTACAAAACTCAAATGGAGTTCAACTTATCTTATGATCAAACAAATTTTATGGGATATCACCCACCATCACCAATCTCTAATGGTGGCTGGGAATATCACCAAGAAAATACCAATTCTGAGCACTCCAAGTCATGGAGCTATGCTTCAGAACCACAGGATGAGAAAGGAAATTATATGGGATATTTTCCTCCACCACAAAATGATGCAAGTCATGATTCTAATGGTGGCTGGGAAGGGAATTCTAATGCTCCACATGATATTCATCCGAAGATATCATCACTTGACCACGCTTCAACAGAAAGCCTCTGTCAAAACTCATCACCCACACAAACTTCCATGAACCAAAGCCTCTCAAAGATTGAGTCCATGCTCAAAAGATTTGCGGAGGAGGAAGAGAAATAGCATAAAGAACTAGAAAACTCCCTCAAAAATATGGAAGTGATGGCAGGCCAATTGTTGAATGCAAGGAAGGAGAAAATGGAAAAACAAGAATGCAAGGTCCCTGTGTCAAGTGAAATTGCAAAAAAGGAAGAGGTGGTGAAAGTAGTGGAACCTGAAACTGCTCTTGAGGTGATAAAGGAACATGAACATTCACAACCCTCACAAACTTCTCTTGAATCTGTGATCGAAAAATATGACGAGGAGATGAAGAAATGTTGGGAAGATCAACAAACCTCCCCCATGATAGAGCTATTAAAACAAATGTTGGGTGCAAAGAAAGGAGTGGAGGAACATGAAAGTGAGGAAGTCATACCAGAGAATTCACACTCAAGTGAAGCAGAAAATCACATGAAGGAAGGGCTCGTGGAACCACCAATACAAGAGGCCCTGAATGAAGAAATCACTCCAATAATCACACAGTAACCATGTCTTGACATCCAAGAAGTGAAGGCAATTAACAAAAGCACCAAGAAGAAGATTGTGACCAAGACACCAAGGAAAACATTCATGAGAAGGTCAACTGCAAACAATCATCCCCCTGATCCAGCAAGCATTTATTTACTTGTTTTTAATGCTTTCCTCCATTAACTGTTTTTGTTAATACATCACCAAGACATCCTTATTCATAACAGACTCATCATTTGGTGATTGTATTTAACATATAACAGTTTCTTTTGTTTAGTTTAGTTCAAATAAATTGACATATGGTTGCATTCTAAGTTTGGTGTTGCTAGGCAACAAAATTTGGTTCCAATTCTTACAAGATACTTGCATTAATTCCAAGTGAAAGTGTCACACTAAGTTTGGTGTGCCACTTATCTTTTACGCAATGTATTGTGCACACCTTCTTATCTATGCAATCATAATGTCTCTGTCTCTTATGCCTTGATTATTATCTTTAATTTTGCTTGCTTGAAACACATATACTACTAACATTCCTTGTGTAAGACATTCATGATCCATCTTAGCCCCATAGCCACGGTTCTAATAGTTTCTTAAAGATGAGCAAGCATTCTGAGT
>NC_029794.2:100020075-100056429 GCF_000816755.2 Arachis ipaensis
GATTTTATTTAATTGAAGTTTTCATCTAGGACATTTTGTGAAATCTTTTAAAATCATGAAAACCTTGAAGAAGCAAATGCAAAAATAAAGCAAGAAAAGAAAAAGGGAAAGAATGAGAAAGCTGAAGGCTCTGAGTACCAATGGCAATTCATTTGTTAAGTACTTGTGGTGTTTATGTATCAAGCCAAATGATTGAAAACAAAACACTTAGAAGTCAAGGTTAGGCTCAAAGTGCAAAAGCACTCCCTCAAAGCTCATGGCTCTGAGCATCAATGATTAGAGAGTCAAGTAAAGAAAAGAAAAATGGGCTTAATGAAGTCCTCTAATCAAATGCTTGTGGTGCTTACCAACGTTAGCTCCCTAACTTTGAGGCTAACGTTGGCATGAAGAAAACCTCCCTGGGCACCAAAAGTTTGCGCCAACGTTAGCCCCCTAACTTGGTGGCTAACGTTGGCACATGAAAATACAAAGGGAGGAGCAAAAGTTTGCGCCAACGTTAGCCTCTAACTTTTGGGCTAACGTTGGCGCCACACACCACAACAGCTTGAAGGGGTATACTTCCAACAAGAATAACTTGAGCTACAGAGCTCCAAATGAGGTGATTCAAGAAGCATTGGAAAGTAGGAATCAAGAGCTTTCCAGGCATATATGGAACTGCATGGTGGACACTAAAATTGAGGGAGAAAACTGCCCCGCAATGTGCATAAACGAACATGGTGGCAACCTGCAGTGAGGCCAACTGACCTCTGCACCTTAAACAGAGTATAACTCGAGCTGTAGAGCTCCAATTGATGTGCTTCCAAAGGCATTGGAAAGTAGACATTCAGGGCTTTCCAACAATGTATAATAGTATGGGGTAGACAATACGTTTGAGCCTCCAGAACTGGCGTTTTCGCCAACGTTTGAGGCAAACATTACCTCAAACGCTGCACACCAAAGCCAGCGACCATGCCCTCTTCAAATGATCATACCTTGAGTTGTAGATGTCCAATTGAAAAAATCTCAGTTTCTACAATTCTCTGCTACACTTTTCTTTCCTGCAAGTTTAATTTTCGGCAATTGGTCTGAGTTCAAATTTACTGCTTCCATTTAACTTTCCAGCACCCAGCCCCTTTACGTTTAATGCAATTTATATTTCTTGGCATTTAGATTCTTGCAATTTACATTTCTTGCTCTTTAAGCTTCCGCCCATTTACATTCTGCAACTTTAATTTCCCTGCAATTTTTACCTTCTGTTGCTCAACTTCACACAATTCACTCTATGTTAGCTTGACTAAACTAATCACCCACTAAAGTTGCTTGATCCATCAATCCTTGTGGGATCGACCTCACTCTAAGTGAGTTATTACTACTTGATGCGACCCGGTGCACTTGCCGGTTAGATTTGTGTGTTTTGGAGAAATTCGTTTCTCCACAAAAATATCCCATCAGTACGTCAAATAGGCTTGATCACATCAACCCATAAGTCCCAACCTATCTACTAATTAGATTAGTAGTGGGTTAGTATCAATGGGTATCAAATTGATCACCAAGGGTTCTCAAATCACCAATTCAATGAGACCCAATGACTCAAGGTCACTCAACTCCCTTAGCCTAGGTCAAGAGTAAAGAAAACTACTCAAAAACTAGTGAAAATATTTTATCAAACACCTAGTATGCAATAAAAGTAAATATCATAAAATACAAGAATTAATGAAACCCATAACTAACATAAGCAAGAAATCAACAATAACAATCAAGATCAACCAACATAAAAGACACATGGAAACATAAAATTGCATTAAAAGGAAATCAAGATCCAACAATGGTTCATCAACACAAAAGAGAGCAAAATAAGAAATTAACAAGAGAAACTAAGAAGATTAAGACAATTGAACACTAAAATATAATGAGAATTAAAATCAAAACAAGAATTGAAAGAGAAATTTGAGAGTGATTAACCTAACTTTATCCTAATTTCTATCCTAAATCTAGAGAGAGTAGAGAGCCTCTCTCTCTAGAATTCTACCCTAAAACATGATGAAAACTAAACTATGGCTACTTGGTCCATTCCCCCCTCAATCCTTGAGTTTAATAGCATCATAAATGAGTTGGATTGGGCCTAAAATGAGCTGGAAATTGCTGGCCACGATTTGCCAAAAATGAGTCACGCTGATCCACCGACACGTGCGCATGACGCACACGCACACGTCCTAAAAGCAAGGAAACTATGGCAAATTTTATATCATTTTGAAACCCCGGATGTTAGCTTTCCAACGCAACTAGAACTGCCTCATTTTGACCTCTGTAGCTCAAGTTATGATCGATTGAGTGCGAAGAGGTCAGGATTGACAGCTTTGCAGTTCCTTCATTTCTTCATGAGTTCTCCATTTTTACATGCTTTTTCTTCATTCCTTCAATCCAATCTTTGCCTTCTAAACCTGAAATCACTTAACAAACATATCAAGGTATCGAATGGAATTAAAGTGAATTAAATTTAGCTATTTTAAGGCCTAAAAAGCATGTTTTCACACTTAAGCACAAATTTAGGGAGAATTACAAAACCATGCTATTTCATTGAATAAATGTGAGAAAAGTTGATAAAATTCCCCAAATTAAGCACAAGATAAACCACAAAATTGGGGTTTATCAATGTGAAATATGCATTTTTAAATGGCATGATAGATAGAGAAGTATATGTGGCACAACCTCTCATGTTTGAAAATAAAGATTTTTTCAAACCATGTTTTCAAACTTTCTAAAGAATTTTATGGTTTAAGACAAACTACTAGAGCTTGGTATAAAATGCTTAGTTCTTCTCTTTTGAAAAATGGTTTTCAAAGAGACATCACTAATACTACTTTATTTATTAAAAATTTTAATGATCATTTCATCCTTGTACAAATATATGTTGATGACATTATATTTGGGTCTATCAACAAGTCTCTATGTGTTTATTTTAGTAAGCTCATGACAAGTGAGTTTGACATGAACATGATGGAAGAACTTGTAAAACCCAGTCAAACCGTAATTAATTAAATAATAAATTAAATAGGAGCAAATATGGTTAGAAAATCTAGCAATCAGAATTTGATAATTTAAATATGATATTTTGGACTCAGTGGATTTTTTTGAGTCAGAAAACATAGTTTTCTGCGTGAGAACGCGCACTGGAATTTTGACAGGCAGTACCGACTAAGATCTATCTGGTACTGCAGCTGGGAAAATTAATTATAAGTGAATAAGACTAAGAAATTAAGATTTATAATTAGGACAAGTGGAAATATTTAAAATGCGATTTAAAGCTCTAATCTTAAAGGTTTTGGCCCAAAATTGGGCCAATGGACAAAAATAAATGAACCGGGCCCAAGTGGGCCCAAGACCCAATATATATAAACATTAGTTATGAGTATTTCAGCTCATTTTACCCTAAGGAAAGGGTGTGTGGGGCGCAGCTATAGTAAGGAGAAGAAGAAGAGAGAAAACCCTAACTCTCTTTGATCTTCAAATCTCCATAACTTGAGCCACGAAACTCCGATTGACGAGCCGCTTGCAGTGAGTATTCCATTCATCTCTGCCCAGTTTTTGAAATTCCCTACTGTTACACGTTATTGGGGTAGTTAGTATTGAAATCTTGTGATTTTGGTTGTTTAGGGATACTCTAACATGGATTCTAAGTGGGTTCTATCCCTATTTCATATGGGCTGAGGTAAGAAGTACTCAAACCCTTGTGATTTATCATTTTCATGAACCCTAGGTTGATGTATATATTTGAAATTGGTTATGTTAGTGTATTTGGTGATTTTGGTGCACATTTGGGAGGTTGGTTTTGCTTGTGGAGCTTTGGTGAGGCTTGAAGCTAAGGGTTGCTGGAGACTTCCAAGAAGAGCTCAATTATTTTGGCTACAAGAGGTATGGTTTAAGTTTTATTTAAGTACCGTGTGGTGTGATGAGAATTCCTAGGCTAGATGCCCCTAGGATTAAGTTTGGATTGTGTGAATGGTTGGTGTTAATATGCATAGTTGATATATAATGTAAATTAATGATTGGGTTGAGAATTGTGTGAATTGTATGTATGGTGTGTTGAGAATTTGATAAAGTGAATAATGAATATTGGTTTGTGGACTATGCATTTAAATTGTGAATTTGGACCGGAGGCCGTGAATTTTGGGTCGGAGGCTGGAAGAGGTAAGGAAGGTAAGTTGATATGTGGATTGTGTGACGATATAAGATATTGGATGGATTTAGATATTGAATGTGTGAATAACTGGTCTGGTTATTGAATAATAAAGTTTGAGAAATTGAGGTGTGGAATTTGATAGTTTTTGGGTGAAATTGTGTATAGGAGGTAGGTTTAGTTTAGTTGAGTGTAATTATGTGAATGTTGTTGGGTTGTGGTCATTTGGATGAGTGGAAATGAATTTGGCTTGTGATCATTAGAAAAATTGGTGATTTCTAGTGTTAGGGTAAAAACTAATTTTTGACCAACGTTGGTGGTTCGTAACTCTGTCCACGGAGTTTGGAATTCTTCAAAAATTAGATTTTTATGAAAGCTAATTCAAAGATCTTTCCAACGGTTCAAAAATAGTTGAAAAAGAAATTTTTTTGAAGAAGTTATGTGTGGTAGAAATTTGAGGTTTAAAAATGAAATTCTGCAACTTTTTAAACCTACAAAATTTTGTGCATTTTGGCAGAACACACACCCACGCGTATGCGTGGTCGACGCGCACGTGTCGTTTTCAAATTTTCACTCCCACGCGTGCGCCTGGTCGACGCGTGCGCGTCGATGAGCTAAATCAGTTAGCCTGCCAAATTTCTCGAGAGTTGTTCCTGAGTTGTGTTGGTTTTGTGCCTGGGGCACAAAATGCACCCACGTGTACGCGTGGCTGATGCGCAGGTGTCACTTGGCTTTTGTCCCATCCACGCGTGTGCGTGGGGGACGCGTACGCGTCACTGTATCTTGCTACCTTCTACGCGTGCGCGTAGGCGACGCGCACGTGTGATCCCGTTTTCACCCCAAAGCTGATTTTGAGATTTTAAAGCCAAATTTTAGACTTCTAAGTCTCCATTCTCACCCTTTATGTCCTAAATACTTATAGTATGCCTAGTAATGAAAAGAGGCTAGGAGATGTAGTAACTTGTAGACGAAGTAACGGGATAATTAATGATGAATTATGATTAATGATGAATGTATGGGTTGCTGAGGGTGATGATGGAAGTTTGGTGTTTGTCGTGTGCCAAAGGGCTGTATTTGATAATGATTATTGCCCGGTTATGGGTTATGTCATGATCCGGACGACTATGATACATATTTATTTATGGCTGAAAATAAAAATGTGGCTTTGAATGATTACTTGATCTTGAGCTCTCTTTCTCGAAAGTGCGACCCCAGAGAGATGAAGGAAGGTGAGGATCCCTTTCCTTGTTCCTCCTGGTATTGTAAAATCGCCCCCAGCGAGATAGTGGGAGGTTAAGATCCGCTCATTGGTTCCTCCTGGGAATATGAGAACGTACCTCCTGGGTAGATGCAAGGGTTATGGTTGCACCCCACTTACTCCAGGTTGGTTAGTATAGAGGCTCTCCGGGTGGACGCAAGGGTTGTGGTTTTGCCCCACTTGCCCCGGGTTATGATGAGTGATGTATAAAATGTACAATCATGTGATATATAAATGACGATATGGTCATGATGAATGATTATGGAATGTTATGAATGAATGTGAAATGATTATCTGAGATACGAGTTTCCCTGGATGAAGGCAGTGACTAGCCGCTACGTGCTCTAGGTTGAGACTCGATACTCTGCTGACCCTATGTCGTAAGTGTGGCCGGACACTGTGAAAGTTCCGGATGAGCTCGTCCCTGTGGATAAACACCAGTATGGGTGTTGTGTGGATAAACACTAGTGTGGGTGTTGTATGATTATGATTATGATCATGTTCATGATCGAGAATAACTCGAGTTGGGGATGCACGACAGAGGGACAGTCCAATGGTTAGCTACCAGGACTTGTCGGGTTGGCTATATAACTGACAGATGATATCATCAGCCATAGGGCAGGCATTCATCATTTGCATATGTTTGAATTGTGTGGGTTTGCCTATTTGTTTTGGATTGCTATATCATATATGCTATGTTACCTAATTATGTGCCACTTGTTCTACTTGTGCTTTAACTGTGTATTACTTGCCTGTATTGCTTGTGTTTGTACCACCCAGAGGTCCCTCATGCTAGTGTCGGTGGACACTGAAGGCTGTTCTTGATGAGATGAATCGATGATATGATTGAATAATGATGATGATTATTGAATGAGATCATTTGAGCTCCCTGGGTAGACGCGGTGAAGTGAATTCACTTGCTCCTGGTGAGGATATGATGTTTGAGATAGAATTGCTGAGACAGAATGAATGGTGATGGTTTTGTTTATGACTCTAATTCTAATTTGTTGGAGGGTTAGAGAGAGTTGAGAAGTATGAAAGATATGTTTTAGATTTAGCATTCCCTCATGACAGTTGCTTATTTATGGATTAGCGAGAACATAGGGTGAATGTTTGGTGAAAGGAAGTTTAGGATGCTTAGTGAGTTTTTATTACAATGCATTGTATTTATTTGGCACTTTTACCGTACTGGGAACCCATGGGTCGGGGGTTCTTATTCCGTATATATATCTTGTTTTTCAGATACAGATTCAGGTGCTCAGAAGTGAGCTGTGGTTCATCTGAGAGATAGCAAAGGTCTTTATATTCTCTAATTTACATTTTGCTTACAATCTCTCCACCTTTATTTTGGAAAGCTTATAATATGTATTGAACTCTTTTGGACTTGCCTATAGAGGCTCTTATGTTTCCTTGGGAGAGATAAGGAGATACTTTTGTCAACTACTTTCATACTGTACCCTAGCCGGCCTAAACTTCGCGGGCCGTGACTAGTGGCTATTTACTTATGTTGTATATATCTACTACTGTTCTTCTCTTATCTCCTTCATACCTTTGTTTGTTTATCGCCTTCGGCTTCTGATGACAAGTCATCTTAGCCTATTTTAACTAGTCTTTTTCTTTTGTTTTCATTAGAATTATGCACTTTCTTGAGCTACAAGCAAGCCAATTAGGTAGATTTTCATGTTTCCTTTGATTTAATCAACCATGTATGAATTCATGCTATTTCATGAGGTTTTATACTATAATTGTCACATATTATGAAAGAATGAATATCTCACAATTTTAAGCATAGCTTTGATGTGTTTGGTTGATTAAAGATAGGTGAAAAAAGCTTGGAGAAAGGTTGAAGCAAGAAGGAATAGCTAGGAGTAAAGAGAAGACAATGGAATAAGTGAAATTGAACCAGGAAGCAAAAAGCTGGACCTAAAGTTAGCCTCAAACTTTTGCACAAACTTTTGGGTGAAAAGTTAGCCCCAACGTTAGCCCCTAACTTTTGGGCTAACGTTGGAACTTGAAAATCACTCCCTGGGTACCAAAAGTTTGCGCCAACGTTAGCCCCTAACTTTGAGGCTAATGTTGGCACATGAAAACTACAAGGGGAGGAGCAAAAGGTTGCGCCAACGTTAGCCCCTAACTTTTGGGCTAACGTTGGCGCCTCAAGTGCACCAAGGAAGGCCAACGTTGGTGCAAAAGTTAGACCCCTAACTTTTGCACCAACGTGAGTATCAGCAAGTTATGTTGGCTGATATGAAAAGTTGGACCAAAAGTTAGACCCTAACTTTTGCTCCAACTTTTGGTCCAACTTTTGCAAAACTCCAACCCGGTTCAATTGGTTCACTTTGGTTCTTCTCCAAACTTCAAGAGCAATCAACCAAGGCCTCTTTCAACCCAATTCCACCAAGAGCAAAGGCCCAACTCAAGGCTTGAAGATCATTTGAAGAAAGTGTATAAATAGGATAGAATTCAAGTTCTTCGAGGAGCTTTCCCTTTGAATTTTCATAATAGTTTTCGGAGAGCTTTAGATATTGAGTGATCTTTAATTTCTTAGTCTTGGGGAAGGAGAATTCAATTCTCTTCCTCTTAGTTTTATTGCTTTCAATTTCAATTACAATTGTCTAGGATCTTGGGTTGTCTTGCATTCTAAGTTTCTGCCATTTAATTTCTTGTTCTTTAAGATTCAGCACTTTAATTCCCTGTTCTCGTTAATTCCATGCAATTTAATTTCTGAAAATCACAAAACACTCAACTAAATCTTGATTCGCTTGACTAAATTAACCACTAAGCTAAAATTGCTCAATCCTTCAATCCCTGTGGGATCGACCTCACTCCCGTGAGTTTTTATTACTTGATACGACCCGGTACACTTGCCGGTTAGATTTGTGTGTTTTGGGAGAAATTCACACTCACAACCAAAACCAACACCCATGGTAGAGGAATTCAAATCAAAATAACCCAAGAAACAACCAAAACTACAACCAGCAGCAGACTAACCAAAACACATACAGAAAACCTCAAAACAACTACCCTAATCTCAACCAGTACTAATCCAATAACCAACCCACCAACCAAAATGCCTATCATCCACCACCCACTTCTCACAACCCACCACAAGCACCACCTGAACCTCAAAGACTCACCAACTTAGAGACCTTGATAGAAAAAATGATGAAACACCAGGAAATAACAAACAAAAACCATGAAGCATCATTAAAGAGCCTAGAGAGGAAGATTGGGCAACTCTCCAAGCAAGTATCTGTTGAGAGACCTTTAAACTCACTGCCCAGTGACACAATCCCAAATCCCAAGGAGGAATGCAAGGCAATACAATTAAGGAGCGGGAGAACATTGATAAGCAACAATGACACTACACAGAAGCAAGCAGAGAGCATCAAAGAACCAACAGAGGATGAGAAGCAAGCAAAGGACGATGAAGCTAAGGAGCAAGTTGTGATGCCAAACAAAGGCACTGAGAAACTTAAAGAGAAGGACAACCAGCCACATAGCTCAAAGAAAGTAACCCAGGGACAGCAGCAAATAGGAAAGAGCATCACACCTCCACTGCCTTATCCCCAGAGGTTTAACAAAGAGGTTAAAGACCAGCATTTTCACAAGTTCTTTGAGATTTTTAAGAAGCTGGAAATCAATATTCCCTTGGCTGAAGCACTTGAGCAAATGCCTCTGTATGCTAAATTCTTGAAAGAGCTTGTCAACAAGAAAAGAAGCTGGGATGAGAAAGAAACCATAGTGATTACTGAGGAATGCAGGGCCTTGATTCAAAAGGGGCTTCCTCCCAAGCTTGAAGACCCAGGGAGCTTCCTGTTGCCTTGCACCATTGGGGAATTGACCATCCCTAAAGCAATGTGCGATCTCGGAGCAAGTATTAACTTAATACCATCCTCCCTGGTGAAAAAGCTGCATATAGAGGAGGTCAAACCAGTACAAATGTCTCTAGAGCTGGTAGATAAGTCAATGGTATACCCCAGGGGCGTAATTGAAAATCTTTTGGTCAAGGTGGACAGTTTTATATACCCTGCTAATTTTGTGGTTCTAGAATCAAACGATGATGATGGTGACTCTGTTATACTGGGAAGGCCATTCTTGGCCACTGCTAGAGCTATCATAGATGTAGAGGAAGGGGAATTAACTCTCAGGATGCATGACCAGAGTGTCACTCTGAAGGTATTACCAGAGGCACAATTTAGCAAGGAGAAGAAAGACTATATGAAAAATGACCAGGAAGGTCACAGCAACATCCCAATGCTAAGGATTGTGCAGACTGATGAAGAAGCCCAAGAGGATATTAGAGTACTAGCCACTGAAAAGAGAGGTCCCCAAGGAAAGCCTACGGCCAGAAAAGAAGGATCAACAAAAGGAAAGATGAAACGAAGAAACAAAGCAAAAAGGAGTTGGAAGAACAGAAAGATTCCAACAGAGGGGCTTTCCAAAGGTGACAAAGTGCAACTGATATATCAACAGCTGGGGGCAAATCAACAAACTGAGGACTACTACACTGTCAGCAACATACTCTCATTAGAGCATGCTGAAATTGAACACCAGAGAACAAAGAAGAAGATCACGATCAGAGGAGACAAATTGAGGCTCTACAAGCACCAACCACCATAAAAGAAAGCCTCAATGTCAAGCTAATGACAATAAAAGAGCGCTCCATGGGAGGCAACCCATGCTTTAAGATTCATGTCAATTTAAATTCAATAAGTTATGATCATTTGAGCATGAATTCTTTTCTCTTTTCATGAACATGTCCATTGCCTGCATGCACTGTTTTGAAACATATGCTGAGAATTTTAAGTTTGGTGTGCCTTCAAGCACACTAAACCAACGTTACAAATAATTCCGTTTTGCAAGCTTAAAAGCATATGGCCAAACACTAAAGTTTGGTGTCCACATAGCTTCATGAAAATTTGAAATTCATGCATCAATAATCATACAATTGTTGTTTTCCAAAATCTTATAAATGGAAAAATTCTTATTCGGTAATGAAGGCATCAATTGTGATGTACCCTTTGACAAGAAACAAGTTTGGTGTTCATCAAAACTTGATGAACCGATTTAGGGACACAATTGACCCTTCATGAAAAAAAAAGAGAGAAAAAGAAAATTAGGATGAAAGCAATTCTTATAAACATTTAACTAAGAGTGACATTGGGATTTCACTAATTGGAGGAAGAGACACAATTTCTTCATGCATGACCAAACATTAAGTTTGGTGTCCTCCAAAGATGAGTCACGGTTCATTTGGATATAAGAATTGATGATTCATATAAAAGGAATACTCTTGCCATAGTTGGACAAAACTAATGTATGTTGTGATGACTAGGTGGTCAAAGAATCTTCAATGAGAGAGACAAGACAAAGGAAAGCATAGCATGAGGACAAAATCTCATCACATGCTTCGAAAAAGAAATCTGCCACTCCTTGAGAATGATCACGGCAAAGGCAAGAAGAATACCATTCACTATACATGAAAAACCAACAAGCACAAGAAGAAAGGGAGCTAAGGATGATGAACAAACAGAGTGAATTCGAGTCAATATTCCTTGTGATGCAAGAAGAACATGCTTTTCAATCTCATGAATCTTTTGGAAAGTTGGAACAAATGCAAGCTGAAAATTTGAGGGCTCTCAAAGAGTTCACAAAACTCCAAGATGCAAAGTATGAAGTACAAGCCGATTACAACATCAATAGCCAAATCAAACTGAACTATATTGGAGAACATTTGCACAACATGGATCCGGCTTTCCCAACTTTTGATGAATTCTTCAAAAAGAGAAGTGAGGTAGAGGTAAGCAATGCTATGAGACTTGAAGATAGAGTAGAGGAGGCTATGAATAAGGCTGGATTCTGGCGAGGCCAACAGACAACAAACACGGATGATGGAAACACTAGCAACCAAGTGTATGAAAGGAGAAAGAAAAAGCATGACAAATGAAAGGTGGACTTGCTCCTTGTTCATCACTACAAAGAAAAAAAACATGCATTCTATCTGTTCTAAGTTGTCTTTGCATCTTTAAGTAGTTCTTTTTAATTAAAAGTCTTTGCATTATGTTTGTTTCTTTTAAAATAAGTAGGCTAGTTTATGTGTGTGCTTGTGTGTTTACTTTCACTTGACAAGAAGCATGTTTTGTCCCCTGCATCTTTAAGTTCAATAAAAGAAATGTTTGAATGTGAAGCAAGATAGTCTCTGTTAGATAGAAGTAGAATAAAAGTAAATGGTGGTATGTGTGTGGTTGTATAATAGCTCACTTTTAGTGAATAAAGAGCTAGGATATCTCATTCTAAGTAAAGAGGGGCCTACTGTCTATGAATCTCAATTAAATAAAAAAATTTCCTTGGTTAGAAAGAAAAACAAAAAGAAAGAAAGAAAAGAGATAGCCAAAAAGTGGCAGAACAAAAGGAAACAAAAAGAAACAAAGCTGGACACCAATAGCTTGAACTTTAAAATATATGCCTGTGGTGTCTTTGTACTAGGATCTGCTTGGATTAATAAGCTCTTAGGAGTGCATCAACACTCGGTGACTTGGGTTAACTAATCCGGGATCATCAGCTGAAAGTCCACTATCAAGAGCAACCTAACTACAAGGCACTTAGTAACCCAAAGAGGTGCTGGGCATCCACGTTTTAAGAAGGAATGCGAGCCAAGTGTCTATGGTGAATAATGTGTCAAGTATAAAGAAAAGGAAATGAACTTGCTACACATGACACTCAAATAAAGCTTATAAACAAAGTAATAGCCAAGGATAAAGGAATAATGAGAGGTCATAGCAGTATGTTACTTGAAGCTTGAAGGAGACTTTCTAGGCCTAGGAGTCAATAAGAAGTGAGTATTTACATATCCACACAAAATCCCATGAACTATCAATAATACTCTGCTAGCATGAACATCCTCTTCCATTTCATTCTTTCTACTCAATAAATCTTTTCTTGCTTGGGGACAAGCAAGCTTTAAGTTTGGTGTTGTGATGACAAGTCATCTTAGCCTATTTTAACTAGTCTTTTTCTTTTGTTTTCATTAGAATTATGCACTTTCTTGAGCTACAAGCAAGCCAATTAGGTAGATTTTCATGTTTCCTTTGATTTAATCAACCATGTATGAATTCATGCTATTTCATGAGGTTTTATACTATAATTGTCACATATTATGAAAGAATGAATATCTCATGATTTTAAGCATAGCTTTGATGTGTTTGGTTGATTAATGATAGGTGAAAAAAGCTTGGAGAAAGGTTGAAGCAAGAAGGAATAGCTAGGAGTAAAGAGAAGACAATGGAATAAGGGAAATTGAACCAGGAAGCAAAAAGCTGGACCTAAAGTTAGCCTCAAACTTTTGCACAAACTTTTGGGTGATAAGTTAGCCCCAACGTTAGCCCCTAACTTTGAGGCTAACGTTGGCACATGAAAACTACAAGGGGAGGAGCAAAAGTTTGCGCCAACGTTAGCCCAGGGGCTAACGTTGGCGCCTCAAGTGCACCAAGGAAGGCCAACGTTGGTGCAAAAGTTAGACCCCTAACTTTTGCACCAACGTGAGTATCAGCAAGTTATGTTGGTTGATATGAAAAGTTGGACCAAAAGTTAGACCCTAACTTTTGCTCCAACTTTTGGTCCAACTTTTGCAAAACTCCAACCCGGTTCAATTAGTTCACTTTGGTTCTTCTCCAAACTTCAAGAGCAATCAACCAAGGCCTCTTTCAACCCAATTCCACCAAGAGCAAAGGCCCAACTCAAGGCTTGAAGATCATTTGAAGAAAGTGTATAAATAGGATAGAATTCAAGTTCTTCGGAGAGCTTTCCCTTTGAATTTTCATAATAGTTTTCGGAGAGCTTTAGATATTGAGTGATCTTTAATTTCTTAGTCTTGAGGAAGGAGAATTCAATTCTCTTCCTCTTAGTTTTATTGCTTTCAATTTCAATTACAATTGTCTTGGATCTTGGGTTGGAGAATTGAAGAAATTCTGTTTCAATCTCATCCTTGGATCTCTCTGTTTTATTTACTGATTGAGTGACTCTAATTTCTTTTAATTGCTCTTCATCTACTTTTCTTGCAATTTACAATTCCCTTGCAATTGTTCTTTTTGGATCTAGGAAGGCATTGAGATCTAGACTTGGTTTTCTAGTCTCTGGGTCCTGAGATCTGAATTCCCAATTTACATTTTGTTTCTTGCTTTTAATGTTCATTTACTTTACTGCTTCAAGATCCGATTCAACCCACACCTTCTTTTACTCTTTTGTTTGATGCAAGTTACTTTTCTTTGTTTAATTTCTGCAAATCCAATCCCCAATTCCCTTTACAATTCCAGCCGTTTACATTTCTTGCACTTTAAGATTCTGCAATTTACATTTCTTGCATTCTAAGTTTCTGCCATTTAATTTCTTGTTCTTTAAGATTCAGCACTTTAATTCCCTGTTCTCGTTAATTCCATGCAATTTAATTTCTGAAAATCACAAAGCACTAAACTAAATCTTGATTCGCTTGACTAAATTAACCACTAAGCTAAAATTGCTCAATCCTTCAATCCCTGTGGGATCGACCTCACTCCTGTGAGTTTTTATTACTTGATATGACCCGATACACTTGCCGGTTAGATTTGTGTGTTTTGGGAGAAATTCATTTTTCCACCAAAATACTCATCAGCTTCACGCTTTATCTCTTAGTTGTCTACGCGTGAGTGATACAACTTCGTGATTTTATTTTTACTCTTTTCAGGCTTCTCGTTTAATCCTTCTTTCAATTATACTTATAGTTATGTATTAAAAATTCACCTGAGAGTGGTACCACCGTAATATCATTGACTTATGACTCGAGCATAAGGATTTGAATATTAGGGTGTTACATTATGGTATCAGAGCAGTTCGTCTTCGTGAGCCTGAGGGGTGGAGCTGCTTATGCTTCAATGCATAATCTGAGTCTGTACCTGTGCTAGTTAGGGTATCTAGTTGATACGTCTAGCATGAAGTTCATGAGCGTACCTTTGGTAATTTGAAGCACTTAACTTGAGATATTGAGTCTGATCACCTCCATATTGCGTGGCTAGTGTGGACAAGACCCGAAGGGTGTCTCATGGACATGAATAAAGTAATCAGAAAGAGGAATTTCCAAGAACAAACTGGTGAGGGAGCACCGTGATAGGAATCTTGGCAGTGTATAAGAATAGTGTGTTGATTTTGGATTGATGAGTGGAACACTTGGAGGTGGATAGTTTCTTGAACGATTTGTTTAATTATGCTTGAGTTGATTGGAATCTGATGATTTAGAGCAAAAGGGGCTTGTAGTTGACATTGGAATAGTTAGATTTGAATGGGAATGAAAGTTTGTGAAATTGAACACTTGTGTAGAATTGAGAAATGACTAATTATCAAAATACTTATGTTATAGGCCTTGAATGATTAGGATGTGAATTGGAATAACATTGAGTAGATGGCGAATTGTTAAGTGTTGAGGTAGGTAGAGTATGAATTGGGCTCGGACTTGGCTGAGTTTGATATTGATTGGCATGTGCATGTAGTTATGATGAATGGGATTCATCGGATGCTTAGTATGTAAGGCTATGGCGTTATGCTTAAGGAGGAATAAGAGCGAAGTTGCTAAAGAGTGTGTAAAAAAGGTGGCTGCAGAGAAAAAAAGCCATAGGGAACACAACCAAGGATTCGCACCAAGGGGTCGAAAGCTTGAGGAGAGAGGATACACACAACACTTCCCCCAAGGACCGAAAAACTTTGCAACGAATGAGGAGTCCCAAGGGAACGGTAAGGGAAAACAGACAGCGGCTACTTCAGATATTTCAAGCTGTCAGAGATGTGAAAGTCATCACCAAAATAGGCTGTGCCGATTGGGGTTAGGCGTATGCTACAAGTGTGGGAGATCAGGGCATATGTATTGGAATTGTCCCTACAGAGAAGGTCGTGCAACCAAATTTGATTCTCATACCCGAGGTAATTGTAAACTAGTAGTTGAATTTCTAACTTCCCTGCATATCATTAATATGTAATATTCGCTCGTGATGCATGACAAGTGTTGAAAATCGTAAATTCCAAGTCGACGATTAGTCGAGGACCATTAATTGCTGAGACGGAGCGATATTTAGTTAGCTTAGAGGAATAGCTAGACTCTTAATGGTTAATAATAAGAGTGACACAGCAGAAGTGAGTTGGATTATATCTAAGGGATCAGAAGTGTTGAGAACTGTACGGAGTTATTGTTCGAAACTCAGTGACAGTGAACTGCAAGAAAACAGAATAGAGCTGATTCAACCTTTAGTTGCTCATCGTTTGAAGGCCGAGTGAAGACGAGACCAAATCCCTATACGACAGATTTTTCAAAACAATTCCCGAAGGAACAACAACAACAATCACCAAGGGAGGAGGTATGGAAAGCAACCTCAGAATGAAATGACTTATAGGCGAAAGCTATCATCCGGGAACTCCGTGCGAGATGGATTGGGACTTTGCTATAGTTGTAGAGGAGATGGACACATGTCCTGGAACTATCCTGAGATAGTCAACCGGGATACTGCCAAGGGCCAACAACAAGGTCGTATGTTCACTACGACGACGGGGGATACCGCTAGATCCGACGGTTTGGGAAGAGGTAAAAGATCGGTAACAACGTGTTAAAAGTACGATTAAGTTGGTATTTGGTTTTGGAAATCATAGATAGAAATCTAGTGAATGTCAGTCATGCTAAGTTGTGGTTTAGTACTTGAAGGAATAAGTGATAGGACTAGTACTAGATGAGAAATCAGAGTAACACAGCGGAAACTTGCGGAAGCAGTAACACAGGATAGTTATGAATAGGAGATGTAAAAGTTTACTATAATATCTTAAGTTTGAATACTCAAAGGGTTTAGTGGGTTACGGCAAGTAATGATCCCCAAATAATTGGAATTGATTGCAGCTGTGAGCTTTGATGGTTTTGAAATGGATGAGGAAATTATCATTGATGCGTAATTAGATTTAGATGATGATTGAGTTCAAGTCGTCGTGTTTGAGGGGTGAGTACTATGATATTTGGTCATGGTGGCCTTGGATTTAGATTGACATTTATAATGATTAGTTTTGAAGGACGAATTTGAAAACCATTAAATTGAAATGCTGATGTTGCACTGAGATTGGTTTGAGGGAACCCGTGACAGGTGGTAAACTCCAGTTTTTAGGGGAGGTGCTGTTGAAATTTCTGGCCTTGGATTTAGATTGACATTTATAATGATTAGTTTTGAAGGACGAATTTGAAAACCATTAAATTGAAATGCTGATGTTGCACTGAGATTGGTTTGAGGGAACCCGTGACAGGTGGTAAACTCCAGTTTTTAGGGGAGGTGTTGTCGAAAATTTCCCAAGAATCTAAAAGAGTGTTGGTTATGGTTTTGAAAATAATTTTTTATCCGAGCAACTTTAACAAAAGAGATGTGTTTCAAATGCTTTTATAGATTATTAAAGAAAATCGGATCCTTATGATTTTGTTAAGTTGTCATTTCAACTCATTTGACTTCTAAAAACGAAGAGAGTTTCGATTAATTAGTCAAAGACTTTAAAACAGAAATTTATATATAAATTCGAGGGTTTAGGAATAAGAAAGTAAGTCTGGAGGTTATGCTTGGAGTTGAGCTGTAATTAGTGGTAATTGGCTTGGCACAGAAAGAGGATAAGGATGGAGTATGATTAAGGTATGGTGATGATTTTTGGTTGATTATAGTGACGTGGGATGATGACTATGATTAAGGATGATGGTAATATTATTGATGACATGATTTGGGATTTAATAAGATGTGAGTTGATGAGATGACGAAAGTAACGAACGAGGTTGTTGATCGGCGTTGGACGAATGGTCGATACCCTCGAAGATAGAGGAATCAGAGCGCGGAAATGGAAGCGAGCAGAGTAAAAAGACCTTGGAACTACCATACACTGGATATAAAGGCAGACTACGCTCACGTACTAGTGGTGACGGATGGAATTTTCGAGGGCAAAAATTTCTATTAGGGGGTAGAATGTAAAACCCAATCAAATCGTAATTAATTAAATAATAAATTAAATAGGAGCGAATATGGTTAGAAAATCTAGCAATCAGAATTTGATAATTTAAATATGATATTTGGACTAAGTGGATTTTTTTGAGTCGGAAAACATAGCTTTTTGCGTGAGAACGCGCACTGGAATTTTGACCGGCAGTACCTACTAAGATCTGTCTGATACTGCAGCTGGAAAAATTAATTATTAGTGAATAAGACTAAGCAATTAGGATTTATAATTAGGACAAGTGGAAATATTTAAAATGTGATTTAAAGCTCTAATCTTAAAACTTTTGGCCCAAATTGGGCCAACGAACAAAAATAAGTGAACCGGGCCCAAGTGGGCCCAAGACCCAACATATATAAATATTAGTTATGAGCATTTCAGCTCATTTTATCCTAAGGAAAGGGTGTGGGGTGCAGCTATAGTAAGGAGAAGAAGAGAGAAAACCCTAACTCTCTTTGATTTTCAAATCACCATAACTTGAGCTAAGGAACTTCGATTGACGAGCCGTTTACGGCCACGCATTGCTCTTCTCATCCTCTACATTTCTATCTAAGTTTTGTTGTGAGTATTCCATTCATCTCTGCTCAATTTTCGAAATTCCCCACTGTTACATGTTTTGGGGTAGTTAGTGTTGAAATCTTGTGATTTTGGTTGTTTAGGGATACTCTAACATAGATTCTAAGTGGGTTCTATCCCTATTTCATATGGACTGAGGTAAGCAGTACTCAAACCCTTGTGATTTATAATTTTCATGAACCCTAGGTTGATGTATATATGTGAAATTGGTTATGTTAGTGTATTTGGTGATTTTTGTGCACAATTGGGAGGTTGGTGTTGCTTGTGGAGCTTTGGTGAGGCTTGAAGCTAAGGGTTGGTGGAGACTTCCAAGAAGAGCTCAATTATTTTGGCAACAAGAGGTACGATTTAAATTTCATTTAAGTACCGTGTGGTGTGATGAGAATTCCTAGGCTAGATGCCCCTAGAATTAAGTTTGGATTGTGTGAATGGTTGGTGTTAATATGCATAGTTGATATATAATGTAAATTAATGATTGGGTTGAGAATTGTGTGAATTGTATGTATGGTGTGTTGAGAATTTGATAAAGTGAATAATGAATATTGGTTTGTGGACTATACATTTAAATTGTGAATTTGGGCCGGAGGCCGTGAATTTTGGGCCCGAGGCCGGAAGAGGTAAGGAAGGTAAGTTGATATGTGTATTGTGTGACGATATAACATATTGGATGGATTTAGATATTGAATGTGTGAATAATTGGTTTGGTTATTGAATAATAAGGTTTGAGAAATTGAGGTGTGGAATTTGATAGTTTTTGGGTGAAATTGTGTATAGGAGGTGGGTTTGGTTTGGTTGAGTGTAATTATGTGAATGTGGTTGGGTTGTGGTCGTTTGGATGAGTGAAAATGAATTTGGCTTGTGAACATCAGAAAAATTGGTGATTTCTAGTGTTGGGGTAAAAACTGATTTTTGACCAACTTTGGCGGTCCGTAACTCGGTCCACGGAGTTCGGAATTCTTCAAAAATAGATTTTTATGAAAGCTTATTCAAAGATCTTTCCAACGGTTCAAAAATGGTTGAAAAAGAAATTTTTTTGAAGAAGTTATGTGTGGTGGAAGTTTGAGGTTTAAAAATGAAATTCTGCAGCTTT
Source organism: Arachis ipaensis (assembly GCF_000816755.2). Classification (NCBI taxonomy): domain Eukaryota; kingdom Viridiplantae; phylum Streptophyta; class Magnoliopsida; order Fabales; family Fabaceae; genus Arachis; species Arachis ipaensis. The sequence continues at coordinate 100,039,186 of NC_029794.2, forward strand.
TTAACTTAGTAAAATTTTTGGCAGAACACACACTCACGCGTATGCGTGGTCGACGCGCACGCGTCGTTTTCAAATTTTCACTCCCTACGCATGCGCCTGGCCGACGCGTACGCGTCGATGAGCTAAATCAGTTGCCCAGCCAAATTTCTCAAGAGTTGTGCCTGAGTTGTGCTCGTTTTGTGCTTGGGGCACAAAATACACCCACGCGTACGCGTTGCTGACGCGCAGGCGTCACTTGGCTTTTCTCCCATCCACGCGTGTGCGTGGGGGACACGTATTCGTCACTTTATCTTGCTGCCTTCCACGCGTGTGCGTGGGCGACGCGCACGCGTGATCCCGTTTTCACCCAAAAGCGGATTTTGAAATTTTAAAGCCAAATTTCAGACTTCTAACTCTCCATTCTCACCCTTTATGTCCTAAATACTTATAGTATGCCTAGTAATGAAAATAGGCTAGGAGATGTGGTAACTTGTGGACAAAGTAAAGGGATAATTAATGATGAATTATGATTAATGATGACTGTAATGAGCCGGATGGCTATGATACATATTGATTTATGGCTGAAAATGAAAATATGGCTTTGAATGATTGCTTGATCTTGAGCTCTCTTTCTCGAAAGTGCGATGGTGCACGAATTGTGAATCACACTTTTCACAACTCGTACCACTAACCAGCAAGTGCACTGGGTCGTCCAAGTAATACCTTACGTGAGTAAGGGTCGAATCCCACGGAGATTGTTGGTTTGAAGCAATCTATGGTTATCTTGCAATTCTTAGTCAGGAAGTCAATTTTATTTATCAGTTGAATTGCGAATAAACAAGAGAGTATGGGTTAAAGGTTACTTGTTATGCAGTAATGGAGAATATGTTGGAGTTTTGGAGATGTTTTGTCTTCTGAATCTCTGCTTTCTTCTGTCTTCTGATTCACACACGCACATCCTTCTATGGCAAGCTGTGTGTAGGTGGATCACCGTTGTCAATGGCTACCATCCATCCTTCCAGTGAAAAGGGTCCAGGTGCGCTGTCACCGCACGTCTAATCATCTGCAGGTTCTCAGTTGTACCGGAATAGGATTTACTATCCTTTTGCGTCTGTCACTACGCCCAGCACTCGCGAGTTTGAAGTTCGTCACAGTCATCCAATCCCAGAATCCTACTCGGAATACCACATACAAGGTTTAGACTTTCCGGATTCTCATTAATGCCGCCATCAATCTAGCTTATACCACGGAGATTCTGATTAAGGAATCTAAGAGATATTCATTCAATCTGATGTAGAACGGAGGTGATTGTCAGACACACGTTCATGGATTGAGGAAGGTGATGAGTGTCACTGATCATCACCTTCTCCATAGTTAGGCACGAATGGATATCTTAGATAGGAACACGCATGTTTGAATGGAAAACAGAAATACTTGCATTAATTCATCGAGACACAGCAGAGCTCCTCACCCCCAACAATGGAGTTTAGAGACTCATGTCGTCAAAGAGTACAAAGTTCAGATCTAAAATGTCATGAGATACAAAATAATTCTCTAAAAGTTATTTAAATACTAAACTAGTAGTCTAGGTTTACAAAAAATGAGTAAACTATGATGGGTGGTACAGAGATCCACTTCTGGGGCCCACTTGGTGTGTGCTGGGGCTGAGACTTAAACAATTCACGTGCATAAGGCTGTTTTGGGCGTTCAACGCCAGGTTTGGATCCATTTCTGGCGTTGAACTCCAACTTTTAATCCTTTTCTGGCGCTGGACGCCAGAATTGGGTAGAGAACTGGCGTTGAACGCCAGTTTACGTCATCTATCCTTGACCAAAGTATGGACTATTATATATTGCTGGAAAGCCCTGGATATCTACTTTCCAGCGCAATTGGAAGCGCGCCATTTTGAGTTCTGTAGCTCCAGAAAATCCAATTTGAGTGCAGGGAGGTCAGAATCCAACAGCATCAGCAATCATTTTTCAGCCTGAATCAGATTTTTGCTCAGCTCCCTCAATTTCAGCCAGAAAAATACCTGAAATTACAGAAAAAGTGGATGTTCCTCTGATCCGTGGGGTGCTTGGTCCTTCAAGAGATAACTTCTGGCGCTTCAATTCCCTTAAGTCACGCCCTTGCTCCTCTTGTTCTTTAAACATATAGGTAAGAATTTAACTGTGTTCCTTCTGTTCTTTTATTATTTGTTCCATAGCTTCCCGTATCTTGGTAACAGACGTCTCAAGATACTCCCAGTATTCAGATTGAGGGATTTCTGGGAAAAATTCCTGTGTTTTCTTCTTGGTGGGATCATCCTGTGCTTGTTGTTTTTCCATTGATGCTTTGGTGATTGGTTTCTCAACTGAATCTCAGACCCATTATTTTGTTATAATGGTCTGAATGTTCTTTAGATAAGAACTTCCCTTGATTCCAAAGTGATTTTGGAACGCTCTCTTTCTTGCCTCTTGGAGTGGGTTGTTTTCCTTTAGGAGCCATGATCTTAGTGATCGCGGATAAACACACCAAACTTAGAGGTTTGCTTGTCCTCAAGCAAAAGAAAAGAAAGGAGAGGGCATAATCCGAGCTCGAAGAAGGAAGAGATAAGAGGGCCCTATGGAGAATGTGCTCAGAAATACATAATAGAGTCCGACCACAACGACCGAATTCATTATCTTCATGCATAAGTATACTAGATTATCCAGTATAAAAGATTGAAAAATCATCGCAAAGGGAGGGAGGCCGAACCCAAATTTAAAGGGAGGGAGGGTGGATTTTCGAAAAAAGAGATAAAGATATGATAAAAAAGATTGATTTGGAAAAGATAAGATAGAAGATATGATAAGAGAGGATATAGTTTAAAATTGAAAAGATATGAAAGATTTTTGAAAAAGATAGATCTAGATTTTGAAAAAGATAAAGTGGAGATTTTGAAAAAGATATTGATGAGTTGAAAAGATAGATTTGTTTCTAAAAAGATTTGAAAAGAGTTGGATTGAATTTGCAAAGAGGGTTTGTGCTTATGGATTAAGATATATTTGATATTTTTAAAGTAGGATTTTAGAGATTGGGGATTTTAGAAATCAGGGTTCTTAACATGTTTATGTAAAAAAAAATCATGCATTGAAACATAAAATTTAAAATTAGAATGAAAAATATGTAGAAAAACGAATTTGGCTCCTCCCTACCATCATGGCGTTTGAACGCCCAAACACTGCCTGTTTTGGGCGATCAATGCCCAAATGCTGCTCTCCTGGGCGTTCAACGCCCAATTGTTGCCCTTTTCTGGCGTTGAATGCCAGAAAGCTATCCTTTACTGGCGTTCAGCGCCCACTGGATGCCCCTGTTGGGCGCTGAACGCCCAAAATGGGCCTTTACTGGCGTTTTCTTGCCAGTGAGCTCCCTTTCTCTGTTTTGTGTGTAGATTCCTTCTGTAACCCTATGAATTTATGAAAATGATGATTTACCTTAGTATCAATGAACTCTATACAAACAAATAAAAATAAAAATAGAAATGGGGCAAAATGCTTAGAGGATTGATGCCCCATGGCTGGGTTGCCTCCCAGCAAGTGCTTCTTTATTGTCTTTAGCTGGACCTTGCCGACATCAGTAATTAATTTCTTCTTTTGTATCCTGTTGTACTCCTTGGGTATGAACCTTGCAGCTTTATAGTTTGCAATATCGATAAACCATGGTGTTTCCTGAATGGCAAATAAATGCTCATTCGGAAAAGTCTCAGAGATCTCAAGAGAGGTGAGGGGCGTCCCTTCTACTAGCTCTATCCGGGACAGATGATCAGCCACTTGGTTCTCTGTCCCTTTTCTGTCTCTTATTTCTATATCAAACTCTTGCAGAAGCAACACCCATCTGATGAGCCTGGGTTTTGAATCCTGCTTTGTGAGTAGATATTTAAGAGATCAATACACATGCGCCACCCTATAACTGTTCTTGTAGGAACCAGTTCATTTTTTTCATTATGAATCACTGTCATGCCTCCCTTTTTTGGGACGACTTGGACAGGGCTCACCCAGGGGCTATCAGAAATAGGATAGATAATCCCAGCCTCTAGTAATTTGGTGACCTTTTTCTGCACCACTTCCTTCATGGCTGGATTTAGCCGTCTCTGTGGTTGAACCACTGGTTTAGCATTATCCTCCAATAAGATTTTGTGCATGCATCTAGCTGGGCTTATGCCCTTAAGGTTACCTATGGACCACCCAAGAGCTGTCTTGTGTGTCCTTAGCACTTGAATAAGTGCTTCCTCTTCCTGTGAATTTAAGGCAGAGTGTATGATCACTGGAAAAGTGTCAACTTTTCCCAGAAATGCATATTTCAAGGATGGTGGTAATGACTTGAGCTCGGGTTTAGGAGGTTTTTCTTCTTCCAGAAGAAATTTCAGAGGCTTTTTCATGTCCTCTGAATCCTCTAAATCAGGCTGAACATCTTTAAAGATGTTTTCCAACTCTGATTCGAGACTCTCAGCCATGTTGATCTCTTCTACCAAAGAGTCAATAAGATCAACTTTCATGCAGTCTTTTGATGTGTCAGGATGCTGCATGGCTTTGATAGCGTTCAACTTAAACTCATCATCATTGACTCTCAGGGTTATTTCCCCCTGTTGGACGTCAATGAGGGATCGTCCAGTTGCTAGGAAGGGTCTTCCTAGAATGAGAGTAACACTCTTGTGCTCCTCCATTTCCAGCACAACAAAGTCAGTGGGAAAGGCGAATAGCCCAACTCTGACAATCATGTCTTCAATCACGCCTGATGGGTATTTAGTGGAGCCATCAGCAAGTTGGAGACATATCCGGGTTGGTTTAACTTCTTCAGTTAAGCCAAGCTTTCTGATAGTGGATGCAGGTATTAGGTTGATGCTTGCCCCAAGATCGCATAAAGCTGTCTTGGTGCATTGACCTTCTAATATGCATGGTATCAGAAAACTCCCAGGGTCTTTAAGCCTTTCAGGAAAGCTTTTCAGAATGACTGCACTGCATTCTTCAGTGAGGAGAACTCTTTCTGTTTCTCTCCAATCCTTTTTATGACTCAAGATCTCTTTCATGAACTTGGCATAAGAGGGTATTTGCTCAAGTGCTTCTGCAAATAGAATCTTTATCTCAAGAGTCCTGAGATAATCTGCAAAGCGAGCAAATTGCTTATCCTGCTCCTCTTTCCGGAGTTTTTGAGGATAAGGTATCTTGGCTTTATATTCTTCAACCTTAGTTGCTGTAGGTTTATTGCCTACAGAAGTGGTTGAAGAAGCCTTTTTAGAGGGGTTGCTTTCAGCATTTGTGTGTGTCTGATCCCTCACTGGCAATTGAGTGCCAGAGTTAGAAACTGGAGTGACGTTAGATGCCAACTCCTTGTCTGTTCCTGGCGTCTGAACGCCAGAACTGTGCCCATTTTGGGCGTTCAGCGCCAGATCTTGCCCATTTTGGGCGTTCAACGCCAGATCCTTTCCTATTTCTGGCATTGAACGCTAGTCCTGTCTTGTTTCTGGCGTTGAACGCCAGTCCTGAGCATGGTCTGGGCGTTCAGCGCCAGCCTTCCACCAAATTTCTGGCATTTTAGTTCCAGAATTACTTTTCCCTGGGCTCTTACTGTCCTCAGGTGAATTTTGCGTGGTTTGCTCATTTCTTAGCTTTTTGCTACCTTGAGGTGGGGTATTTAATGTTTTCCCACTTCTTAATTATACTGCTTGGCATTCTTCTGTTATTTGCCTTGACAGCTGCTGCTTTGTTTGCTTAAACTATTCTTCCATATGTATATTAGCCATCCTTGTCTCTTGTAGTCTATCCTTGAATTCGGCTAACTGCTTTGTTAGAAAGTCCAATTGCTGATTGAATTCAGCAGCTTGTTTTACAGGACTGAGTTCAGCAGTTGCTGTTTTAACCTCTTCTTTCATGGAAAGGTCACTGCTTAGGTACAGATGCTGATTCCTGGCAACTGTATCAATGAGCTCTTGAGCCTCTTCAATTGTCTTTCTCATATGGATAGATCCACCAGCTGAGTAATCTAGAGACATCTGAGCTCCTTCAGCAAGCCCATAATAGAAGATGTCTAACTGAACCCACTCTGAAAACATTTCAGAAGGGCATTTTCGTAGCATCTCTCTGTATCTCTCCCAGGCATCATAAAGAGATTCACTATCTCTTTGTTTAAAGCCTTGGATGTCCAGCCTTAGCTGTGTCATCCGTTTTGGGGGAAAGTATTGATTCAGGAATTTTTCTGTCAGTTGTTTCCATGTCCTTATGCTGGCCTTAGGTTGGTTATTCAACCACCTCTTAGCTTGATCTTTTACAGCAAATGGAAACAGTAATAGTCTGTAGACATCCTGATCTATTTCTTTATCATGTACTGTGTCAGCAATCTGTAGAAACTGTGCCAGAAACTCTGTAGGTTCTTCCTGTGGAAGACCGAAATACTGGCAACTTTGCTGCACCATGATAATGAGCTGAGGATTCAACTCAAAGCTACTGACTCCAATGGAGGGTATGCAGATGCTACTCCCATATGAAGCAATAGAGGGGTTAGAATATGACCCCAGAGTCCTCCTGGACTGTTCATTTCCACTTAGGTCCATGATGGAGAAAGGGAGATGATGTAAAATAGAGAAAATATTTTTATTTGTTTATTTATTTATTTCAAAAATAAGATAAAGATAAATAAAAATGGGTGAAGATTTTCGAAAAATTGAGGAGAGAGGAAGTGGTTAGGAAATATTTTTTTTTCAGGGGGGGAAACACCAAGGAACACTAAACTTAAAAATTTTAAGATCAAGATACAAGAAAGACTCAAGAACGCTTTGAAGACTCACGAGAACACAACATGAAGGAAGAATACCAAACTTAAAATTTTTAGAAAACCAAACTAAAATTTTCAAAAAAAATACAGAAAAATCAACAAGAAAACACCAAACTTAAAGTTTGGCACAGGATTTAATAGAAAAATTATTTTTCAAAAAGATTTTAAAAAGAAAATAAGGATTCTAAAATTTTAACACGACAATAACAAGAGACTCTAAACCAAAAAAAGAGAAATTTTTCCTAATCTAAGCAACAAAATAAACCGTCAGTTGTCCAAACTCGAACAATCCCCAGCAACGGCGCCAAAAACTTGGTGCACGAGTTGTGAATCACACTTTTCACAACTCGTACCACTAACCAGCAAGTGCACTGGGTCGTCCAAGTAATACCTTACGTGAGTAAGGGTCGAATCCCACGGAGATTGTTGGTTTGAAGCAATCTATGGTTATCTTGCAATTCTTAGTCAGGAAGTCAATTTTATTTATCAGTTGAATTGCGAATAAACAAGAGAGTATGGGTTAAAGATTACTTGTTATGCAGTAATGGAGAATATGTTGGAGTTTTGGAGATGCTTTATCTTCTGAATCTCTGCTTTCCTCTGTCTTCTGATTCACGCACGCGCGTCCTTCTATGGCAAGCTGTGTGTACAGAGCTCCTCACACCCAACAATGGAGTTTAGAGACTCATGCCGTCAAAGAGTACAAAGTTCAGATCTAAAATATCATGAGATACAAAATAAGTCTCTAAAAGTTGTTTAAATACTAAACTAGTAGCCTAGGTTTACAAAAAATGAGTAAACTATGATGGGTGGTGCAGAGATCCACTTCTGGGGCCCACTTGGTGTGTGCTGGGGCTGAGACTTAAACAATTCACGTGCATAAGGCTGTTTTGGGTGTTCAACGCCAGGTTTGGATCCATTTCTGGCGTTGAACTCCAGCTTTTAATCCTTTTCTGGTGTTGGACGCCAGAATTGGGCAGAGAACTTATGTTGAACGCCAGTTTACGTTGTCTATCCTTGAGAAAAGTATGGACTATTATATATTGCTGGAAATCCCTGGATGTCTACTTTCCAACGCAATTGGAAGCGCGCCATTTTGAGTTCTGTAGCTCCAGAAAATCCACTTTGAGTGCAGGGAGGTCAGAATCCAACAGCATCAGCAGTCCTTTTTCAGCCTGAATCAGATTTTTGCTAAGCTCCCTCAATTTCAGCCAGAAAAATACCTGAAGTTACAGAAAAACACACAACTCATAGTAAAGTCTAGAAATATGAATTTTTCCTAAAAACTAATGGAAATAAACTAAAAACTAACTAGAATATACTAAAAACTATATGAAATTAACCCCAAAAAGCGTATAAAATATCCGCTCATCATGCGACCCCAGAGAGATGAAGGAAGGTGAGAATCCCTTTCTTTGTTCATCCTGGTATTGTAAAATCGCCCCCAACAAGATGGTGGGAGGTTAGGATCCCCTCCTTGGTTCCTCCTGGGCATATGAGAACGTACCTCCTGGGTAGATGCAAGGGTTGTGGTTGCGCCCCACTTGCTCCAGGTTGGTTAGTATAGAGGCTCCCCGGGTGGACGCAAGGGTTGTGGTTTCGCCCCACTTACCCCGGGTTATGATGAGTGATGTATAAAATGTGCAACAATGTGATGTATAAATGACGATATGGTCATGATGAATGATTATAGAATGTTATGAATGAATGTGAAATGATTATCTGAGAGACGAGTTTTCCTGGATGAAGGCAGTGACTAGCCACCACGTGCTCTAGGTTGAGACTCGATACTCTGCTAACCCTATGTCGTAAGTGTGGCCGGACAATGTGAAAATTCCGGATGAGCTTGCTCCCGTGGATAAACACCAATATGGGTGTTGTGTGGATAAACACCAGTGTGGGTGTTGTATGATTATGATTATGATAATTTTCATGATCGAGAATAACTCGAGTTAGGGATGCATGACAGCGGGAGAGTCCAATGGTTAGCTACCAGGACTTGTCGGTGGTGCGTGGCAGAAGTTAGACCAATTAAGAGATTTTTAATAAGAGAACAGCATTGCAAGTATAGCCCTTAACCAGCTAAAATCTGCCTCACCAATTTAAAAAGGGTGTCACGAAAATTTAGAATAAAAATATTGGGAGTATGAATCCCAGGTCGTCTCCCAACGAGTTGCACGAAAGGATGCTATTTTATTAATTAGGAATTTTCTGAGAGTTTTGATCAACCCCCATGTCAAGTATGGAGTCTACTCCATTGACATGAATATAATACTCAGAAAAATATAAGAAGACATAATAAGTTAATTAAGATAAAATAGAGACTGAAAATTAATTAAAAGTAAAAGTAATCCTCTTTATCAACAATCTATGAAAATAATCCAAGTAGAACTCTAAATAAAATAAGGATATGGAAGAATAAGGGACAGAGTAAACAAACTAGAATAATGTCTTCAACGGAGGTAATGACTTCTTCAATACTCCAATCCACGCGTACGCGTCAGGCACGCGCACGCGTCGCTGCAATTTCTCCGTTTTGTGCGCCCGCATGAGCCATGCGCCCGCATCGGTGTTCGCTGGTCATCTCCTTAGTTTCTTGTGTTCCTTCCATTTTTGCAAGCTTCCTCTTCATTCTCTAAGCCGTTCTTGCCCTATGAAGCCTGAAACACTTAACACACGGATCACGGCATCGAATGGTATAAAGGAGAATTAAAATATACTAATTAAAGATCTCTAGGAAGCAAGTTTTCAACCATAAACAATACTAGGAAGGAATTATAAAATCATGCAATTAGTATGAATAAGTGGGTGAAGACTTGATGAAACCACTCAATTAAACACAAGATGAACCATAAAATAGTAGTTTATCAGTCGGGTTGGCTATATAACCGACAGATGATATCATCAGCCATAGGGGAGGCATTCATCATTTGCATATGTTTGAATTGTGTGGGTTTGCCTATTTGTTTTTGATAGCTATATCATATATGCTATGTTACCTGATTATGTGCTACTTGTTCTACTTGTACTTTAACTGTGTATTACTTGCCTGTATTGCTTGTGTTTGTACAACTGAGAAGTCCCTCATGCTAGTCTCGGTGGACGCTAAGGGCTGTTCTTGATGAGATGAATCGATGATGTGATTGAATAATGATGATGATTATTGAATGAGATAATTTGAGCTCTCTGGGTAGACGCAGTGAAGTGAATTCACTTGCTCTAGGTGAGGATATGATGTTTGAGATAGAATTGCTGAGACAGAATGACTGGTGATGGTTTTGTTTATGACTCTGATTCTGATTCGTTGGAGGGTTAGAGAGAGTTGAGAAGCATGATAGATATGTTTTAGATTTAGCATTCCCTCATGACAGTTGCTTATTTATGGATTAGCGAGAACATAGGGTGAATGTTTGGTGAAAGGAAGTTTAGGATGCTTAGTGAGTTTTTATTACAACACATTGTATTTATTTGGCACTTTTACCGTACTGGGAACCCATGGGTCGGGGGTTCTCATTCCGTATAAATCTCTTGTTTTTCAGATATAGGTTCAGGTGCTCAGAAGTGAGCTGTGGTTCATCTGAGAGATGGCGAAGATCTTTTTATTCTCTACTCTACATTTTACTTAGAATCTCTCCACCTTTATTTTGGAAAGCTTAATATGTATTGAACTCTTTTGAACTTGCCTATAGAGGCTCTTATGTTTCCTTGGGAGAGATTAGGAGATACTGTTGTCAACTACTTTGTTTGTTTATCGCTTCCGGCTTCACGCTTTATGATGAGCGGATAATTTATACCCTTTTTGGCATTGTTTTTACATAGTTTTTAGTATATTTTGGTTACTTTTTATTATATTTTTATTATTTTTTATTCAAAAATTACATTTCTGGACTTTACTATGAGTTTGTGTATTTTTCTATGATTTCAGGTATTTTCTGGCTGAAATTGAGGGACCTGAGCAAAAATCTGATTCAGAGGCTGAAAAAGGACTGCAGATGCTATTGGATTCTGACCCTCCTGCACTCAAAGTGGATTTTCTGGAGCTACAGAAGCCCAATTGGCGCGCTCTCAATTGCGTTGGAAAGTAGACATCTCGGGCTTTCCAGAAATATATAATAGTCCATTCTTTGTCCAAGATTTGGTGGCCCAAACTGGCGCTAAAATCCAGCCAAAAACTTTATGGCGTCAAAACGCCAGAACTGCACCAGAACTGGAGTTAAACGCCCAAACTGGCACCCAAGCTGGCGTTTAACTCCAAGAACGGCCTATGCATATGAAAGCTTCAATGCTCTGCCCAAGCACACACCAAGTGGGCCCCAGAAGTGGATTTCTGCACTATCTGCACTTAGTTACTCATTTTCTGTAAACCTAAGTTACTAGTTTAGTATAAATAGCACTTTTTACTATTATACGGATATAGACTATCTTGGGACCTCTTTTCACTTTTATGTTACAATTGGGAGGCTGGCCGTTCAGCCATGCCTAGACCTTTTTCTCTTATGTATTTTCTACGGTGGAGTTTCTACACCTCATAGATTAAGGTGCGGAGCTCTGCTGTTTTTCATGAATTAATGCAAGTACTATTGTTTTTCTTTCAATTCACGCTTACTTCTTCTCCAAGATATACTCTTGTACTTAATTCAGTTAAGTCAGAATGAAGGGGTGACCCGTGACAATCACCCACTATCTTCGTTACTCGCTTAGCCAAGATCCGCGTGCCTGACAACCACAAGCGGTCTACATGATGTTCAACGTAGTCATTGGACGACAGCCAGAGTATATTCTCTTGGGTTTCTAATCAACGATTCACATCGTCTCTCCTGACAACAGAGCATCTGAATCTGAGATTAGAACCTTCGTGGTATAGGCTAGAACCATTGGCAGCCATTCTTGAGATCCGGAAAGTCTAAACCTTGTTTGTGGTATTTTGAGTAGGATCTGGGAAGGGATGACTGTGATGAGCTTCAAACTTGTGAATGTTGGGTGTAGTGACAGTGTGAAAAAGGACAAGGGTCCTATTCTGATGCTAGCGCAAACCGACAGATGATTAGCCGTGCAGAGATCGTACCTGGTATTTTTCATCCGAGAGGATCATACAGCTTGCCATGGAAGGGAGCACGCATGATTGGAAGAAGACAATAGGAAAGCAGAGGTTCAGAAGCAACAAAGCATCTCCAAACGCTTATCTGAAATTCCCACCAATGAATTACATAAGTATCTCTATCTTATTTTATGTTTATTTATCATTTAATTATCTAAACCTCATAACCAATTGAATCCGCCTGACTGAGATTTACAAGATGACCATAGTTTGCTTCAAACCGACAATCTCCGCGGGATCGACACTTACTCACGTAAGGTTTATTACTTGGACAACCCAGTGCACTTGCTGGTTAGTTGTGCGGAGTTGTGAAAAGTGTGAATCACAATTTCGTGCACCAAGTTTTTGGCGCCGTTGCCGGGGATTGTTCGAGTTTGGACAACTGACGGTTCATCTTGTTGCTTAGATTAGGTAATTTTATTTTATGTTTAAGCTTTTTATTTTTATTTTCGAAAAAAATATAAAATATGTGTTTTCGAAAAATCATTCAAAAAAAATAATAATAAAAAAATATTCTTCAGAATTTTTAAGAATGAATTCTAGAGTTTCTTAAGATATGTTGAAGCCTGGCTGGCTGTGAAGCCATGTCTAATCTTTTGGACCGAGGTTTCTACTTTCCATTGGAGAAAGGACATGTCTGTAATTGTTATGCTGAAGCTTGGCTGGCCATTTGGCCATGTCTAATTCTTTTGGACCGAAGCTTCAGACTAACATTACAAGAATCCTGGAATTCTTATTAAAAATTTTGAATTTCTTTATTTTCTTTTTTCCAAAATAATTTTCGAAAAATACAAAAAAATTTAATAAAATCATAAAACCAAAAAAAGAATTTCTGTTTCTTGTTTGAGTCTTGTGTCAAATTTTAAGTTTGGTGTCAATTACATCTTTTTAATTTTCTTAAAATTTTCGAAAAAGTCATGCATTGTGTTCTTCTTTGATCTTCAAGTTGTTCTTGATGATTTTCCTTGTTTAATCTTGTGATTTTCTTATTTTGTATTTTTTCTTGTTTTTCATATGCATTTTCGAATTATTAGTGTCTAAAGTTTAAAAATTTCTAAGTTTGGTGTCTTGCATGTGTTTCTTTTCTTAAAAATTTTCAAAAATATGTTCTTGATGTTCATCATGATCTTCAAAGTGTTCTTGGTGTTCATCTTGACATTCAAAGTGTTCATGCATGCATTTTTTGTTTTGATCTTAAACTTTTATGTTTTGTGTCATTTTGTTATTTTTCTCTTTCCCCATTAAAAATTCAAAAATAAAAAATAATATATTTCCCTTATTTTACTCATAAAATTCGAAATTTTGGGTTGACTTAGTCAAAAATTTTTAAAATTTAGTTGTTTCTTGTTATTCAAGTCAAAATTTCAAATTAAAAATTCTATGTTTTCAAATCTTTTTCAAAATCAAATCTTTTTCATTTTTCCTTCATGTTTTTTGAAAATTCTTCAAAATTAATTTTTAAAATATTTTTCTTAATTTTATTTCATATTTTCGAAATTATTCCTAACATTTAATGTTTTGAGTGAAAAAAAAATTTTCAAGTTGTTACTTGCCTATTAAGAAAGGATCAATCTTTAAATTCTAGAATCATATCTTTTAGTTTCTTGTTAGTCAAGTAATCAACTTTAATTTCAAAATTCAAATCTTTTTAATTTCCTTTTCAAATCTTTTTCAAAATGAATTTCAATCATATCTTTTTCAAAATTTAATTTCAAAATCCTTTTCTAACTTCTTATCTTTTCAAAATTGATTTTCAAATCTTTTTTAATTAACTACTTGATTTTTTTTATTTGATTTTAAAAGTTTACTAATTCTTATCTTTTTCAAAACCACCTAACTACCTTTCTCTCTCTCTAATTTTCGAAAACGACTAACAACTTTTTCAAAATTCTTTTTAATTAACTAATTGTTTTAAATTCTAATTTTATATTATTTCTTTTAATAAATTCGAATTTTAACTAATAATTAAAATAAAAATAAAAATATTTTTCTTTTCTTTTAATTAGAAATTCGAATACACTCTCTCTCTCTCTCTCATCTCTTTCTATTTATTTTATTTATTTACTAACACTTCTCTTCAACTTATAATTCGAACCCTCTCCCTCTCTCTGTGTTCGAATTCTCCTTCTTCTCCCTTCTTCATTCTATTCTTCTATTCTTCTACTCACATAAAGGAATCTCTATACTGTGACATAGAGGATTCTTCTTCTTTTCTGTTCTCTTCTTTTTTATATGAGCAGGAACAAGGAAAAGAACATTCTTGTTGAAGCTGATCCTAAACCTGAAAGGACTCTGAAGAGGAAGCTAAGAGAAGCTAAAGCACAAAACTCTAGAGAGGACCTAACAGAAATTTTTGAAAAAGAAGTAGAGATGGAAGCCGAAAATAACAACAATGGTGGAGATGCAAGGAAGATGCTTGGTGACTTTACTGCACCAACTTCTAACTTCTATGGAAGAAGCATCTCAATTCCTGCAATTGGAGCAAACAACTTTGAGCTCAAGGCTCAATTAGTTTCTCTAATGCAGCAGAATTGCAAGTTTCATGGACTTCCATTGGAAGATCCTCATCAGTTCTTAGCTGAATTCTTGCAAATCTGTGACACTGTTAAGACCAATGGGGTTAATCCCGAGGTCTACAGACTTATGATTTTCCCTTTTACTGTAAGAGACAGAGCTAGGATATGGTTGGACTCACAACCTAAAGAAAGCCTGAACTCTTGGGAAAAGTTGGTCAATGCTTTCTTGGCCAAATTCTTTCCACCTCAAAAGTTGAGCAAGCTTAGAGTGGAAGTCTAAACATTCAGACAGAAGGAAGGTGAATCCCTCTATGAAGCTTGGGAAAGATACAAGCAATTGATTAGAAGGTGTCCTTCTGACATGCTTTCAGAATGGAGCATCTTATGTATATTCTATGATGGTCTGTCTGAATTATTCAAAATGTCCTTGGATCACTCTGCTAGTGGATCCCTTTATTTGAAGAAGACGCCTGCAGAAGCCCAGGAACTCATTGAAATGGTTGCAAATAACCAGTTCATGTACACTTCTGAAAGAAATCCTGTGAATAATGGGATGACTTAGAAGAAAGGAGTTCTTGAGATTGATACTCTAAATGCAATATTGGCTCAGAATAAAATATTGACTCAGCAAGTCAATATAATTTCTCAGAATCTGACTGGAATGCAAGCTGCATCCGGCAGTACTAAAGAAGCCTCCTCTGAAGAAGAAGCTTATGACCCTGAGAATCCTGCAATGGAAGAGGTGAATTACATGGGAGAATCCTATGGAAACACCTATAATCCTTCATGGAGAAATCATCCAAATTTCTCATGGAAGGATCAGCAGAAGCCTCAACAAGGCTTCAATAATAATAATGGTGGGAAAATTCAGTTTGGCAATAGCAAACCTTTTCCATCATCTTCTAAGCAACAAACAGAGAATTCTAAGTAGAGCCTCTCCGACTTAACAACCATAATCTCTGATCTATCTAAGACCACTCTCAGTTTCATGATTGAAACAAGGTCCTCTATCAGAAATTTAGAGGCACAAGTGGTCAACTAAGTAAAAGAGTTACTGAAACTCCTCCTAGTACTCTCCCAAGAAATATAGAAGAGAATCCAAAAAGAGAGTGCAAGGCCATAAATATACCCAACATGGCCGAAACTATAGAGGAGGAAGAGGCAGTGATTTCCAGAGAGAAAGACCTCAATGGATGTCCACTGACCACTAAGGAGTTCCCTATTGAGGAACCAAAGGAATCTGAGACTCATATAGAGACCATAGAGATTCCATGAACTTACTATTGCCATTCATGAGCTCTGATGAGTATTCTTCCTCTGAAGAGGATGAAGACATTACTGAAGAGCAAGTTGCTTAGTATCTATAAGCAATCCTGAAGCTGAATGCCAAGTTATTTGGTAATGAGACTTGGGAGGATGAACCTCCATTGCTCATCAATGAACTGAATGCCTTGGTTCAACTGAAATTACCTCAGAAGAAACCGGATCCCGAAAAATTCTTAATACCCTATACCATAGGCACCATGACCTTTGAGAAGGCTCTGTGTGACCTGGGATCAGGAATAAACCTCGTGCCACTCTCTGTAATGGAAAAACTAGGGATCTTTGAGGTATAAGCTGTAAGAATCTCACTAGAGATGGTAGACAAATCAAGGAAACAGGCTTATGGACTTGTAGAGGATGTCTCAATGAAGGTTGAAGGCCTGTACATCCCTGCAGATTTCATAATCCTAGACACTAGGAAGGAGGAGGATGAATCCATTATCCTTGGAAGACCCTTCCTAGCCACAGCAAGAGCTGTGATTGATGTGGACAGAGGAGAGTTAGTCCTTCAATTGAATGAGGACTACTGATGCACGAAAACTTGTCTCTTAACAAATTTCCCTCGGCAAGTATACCGAATTGTCGTCAAGTAATTACTCACAAAAGAGTGAGGTCGAATCCCACAGGGATTGATTGGTCAAGCAACTTTAATTGGAGGAATGTTCTAGTTGAGCTAAGTAGAATTTGGTTTGAGAGTTGCAGGAAATTAAATGGCGGGAAAGTAAATAGCAGAAAATGTAAATGCTGGAAATAAAGAGTTGAAAATAGATGACGGAAAGTAAATTACAGAATCTTAAATGGGAATGGGGAAGATGATCATAAAAGTAATTGGCAGAAATTAAAGAGAATGGGTAAGATCAAAAATGGGGAGTTCATTGGGCTTATGAGATGTTGCATCCTCTGGATCAAGTTCATTTTCATCTCTTCCTCAATCAATGCATTCATTGATCTCCTTGGCAATCTTAAGTGATTGAATTCCAATTCATTGGTAATTCAATCTCTCAAATCTTGATCAATAGCCAATTTCTTGGTCCAATTGCTCATGAGAAGAGATGAGGTATGGTCACTGATTATACCACATGTATTTCTAAATCAAAGTGTTGGTAGGATTAGATATCACTATATCCATCCAAACCCCAATTTGGTCCAACATGAGAAAGCATTTCTAGCATGATCTCTTCATTCCTCTTCCAAGGTTCCAAAGAGATCCAAGTATGAATAGCTTCTTTTACAAGATAACTACTCAATTGGATGAAGATTGAAAGCCTTCTAGTAAAATCAAGAGAAAAGAAAAAAGAAGAATAATGAAAACTATTATTGATCCATCAAATTACAACAGAGCTCCCTAACCCAATGAAAGGGGTTTAGTTGTTCATAGCTCTGGGAATGGAAACCAAAGATTGAGAATACATTCTGAAAAGTTAAACTAGAAGTTGCAGAGAAAGTAAAAATACAGAGAGTAATTCTAATAGTGCCCCAAAAAGCTCTCCTCTAGTTCAAAGTTCTCCCTATTTATACTATTCTTCTGATCTTCTAGTT
>NC_029794.2:100056580-100083060 GCF_000816755.2 Arachis ipaensis
AGAGTTCACGTTAGTATAACTAACGTGGCTCTTAACGTGAGCACACTTTAGCCTCGAGAGCGTTAGTGACACTTACCTTTGCCACTAACGCTCCAAAATGCCCCTTTTCTATGTTAGAGTTCACGTTAATTGCGTTAACGTGGCCTCTAACGTGGTATTGGTAGCCATCCCCAACGTTAGTGACAAAGGTGAGTGTCACTAACGTTGGCTCATCATTCTCTCCTCCACGTTAACTGAGTTAACGTGGCAACTAACGTGGCTCAAAGTGGCTTAGTCCAACATTAGTGACAAAGGTGAGTGTCACTAACGTTGGTGATTCCTTGCTCCCTCCACGTTAGAGTCCACGTTAACTAGGTTAACGTGGCTCTTAACGTGGCCAATATGAGCTTAGTCCAACGTTAGTGACAAAGGTGAGTGTCACTAACGTTGGCATGATCTTCCTTATCCACGTTAGAGTTCATGTTAACTGAGTTAACGTGACTCTTAACGTGGCCAGCTGCCACTTTGGAACGTTAGTGGCACTTACTTTTACCACTAACGTTGGAGTTCTACTTCTCTTCCACGTTAGCTTCCACGTTAACATAGTTAACGTAGCAACTAACGTGGGCTATGATGGCTCACGAAGGCGTTAATGGCGATTACTTTTCTCATTAACGTTGCAAGTTAGCCTCTATTCTACGTTAGTGGTCACGTTAGCTAGACTTTTCATGCATAGCAACTTAGGTTCATTCCTTTACTGGCTTTCAGACCTTTATCATGCCTTGGAATACTCACTTGATGGCACCCTTTGAGATTGTTATTTATTGATCCCTTTGTCTTTCCAAGGTTTATTGCATCCTTAGGCTAAGTGTTCTGTGAGAGGGCGACTCTTTAAGATAAGTTTTCAGCCAACACTCCCGAACCAATTGGTTTAAGGTGCTAGGTGTTGAAACACCCCTAAGGACTTACTCCCTCAAGTCTCTCTCCCCCATACATGCACACCACAGGCACATGATTTATTATTTTCTTTCCTTGAGGTCTTGGTGTCCAGCACCTCTTTGGGTTACTAAATGTTCTGTAGCAAGGTTGCTCTTGATAGTAGATTTTCAGTTGATAATCCCGCGTTAGTTAACCCAAGTTACCAAGTGATGAAGCACTCCTAAGAACTTATTCATCCAAGCAGATCCTTGGTACAAGAGCACTACAGACACATCCCTCAAGGTTCAAGCCCTTGGTGCCTAGCCTTATTCTTTATCACCTTTCTTTCTTTTTCAACTCTTAGTGTTCTTTTCCTTTTTCTTATTGGGATCTTATTATTTAGCTAGTCTAATGGGGTGTGTTTCAAGCATATGATTCAGGACAGATAGTTGTCTTCCCACCTTGTTGGTGAACCAACTTAGCTAAGTAATTACTACACCACAAATTTAAGGACTTACTCCACAAATTGAACTCCACTCTGGTCTTTCATAACATCTCTTTTTATTTAGTTTAAAAAGGACAAACAAACAATAAGCAAGATGCAGATGAAGATAGGCAACTTGAACCAGCAGACATGTGACTTAAGCAAGTAAACTACTAAAGACAGCATTGAAAATCCTAAACTACCATGGAAGCATGTTCTATTTCATACATGATTTTCCTTATTTAAAACTTGAAAAAAAATATGGGATAATGAGGGAACTCCACCACCTTTTACTCATGGGATTGCTCATGCTCTCCCTCTTGTTTGTCCTCTTTGTGTTTTTCTTGAGTGCTTGAACTCCCACTTCCCTTTCCTTTTCCAATCAACTTTTTCCAGAAGCCAGCATCTTCCATCTTCTTTTTCAATGTTTTCTTCTGCTGTTTCACCTTCCTTTCCTCTTGTTCTGTTAGCTCTTTTTGGACTTCATCATACCTAGGGATTGCAGAATGCAGATTATGCATATGACCAGACATATAGTTCAACTTGACTTGAGTGTTTATGTAGAACTCCTCCCTATGTAGTTGCCGTCCTTCATTCAGTACGCTAAACTCATTAAACGCCTTCGTCTGAGCTAGCTGTCGTTGGTTGAGTTATTGAAGGCGTTTGTCTTGATGCTCTTGCCTTTCAGTCACTTGATTGATGGCTTGAGTGAGCTGGGAGTAGTGTTCCATTTGCTGTTTCTGCCACTCCCCTTGTTGATTCATCCAATTAGAAAGCAGTTCTTCTTGACAATCCATCCTTTGGGCTTGAATGTGCAGTTGTTGTTCTTGTCCCTCCATATAACTCCTCGCTAGCTCCTCAATGGCTCCGTGAATGTGATTCAAGTTGATGTTGGTTGGATCATAGTACTCTTCTTGCTGGTATTCTTCTTGATGAGATTCTTCTCGGTGAGGCCCCTCTTGTGCTGCTCTTTTCCCTATTTGAGGTCTTCTTTGTTGTTGGGCGGGTGCCACATAAGTTATTCGCTGTAGCGTGACTGACCTTCCAGG
This sequence comes from Arachis ipaensis, assembly GCF_000816755.2. NCBI lineage: Eukaryota > Viridiplantae > Streptophyta > Magnoliopsida > Fabales > Fabaceae > Arachis > Arachis ipaensis. The sequence continues at coordinate 100,059,011 of NC_029794.2, forward strand.
GTTCACCCAACTTGGATTGCTGTCCTCGAAGACTACCTTGGCTTTCGTGCACAGCCTAAGGATGGTGCTGGGGTACCAAAGTCTAGCACCTGGATCATTCTTCTCGGCTGACTCTTGAATCCCCTCAGCTATAATCTCGTGCACATTGATCCCTCCACCTTTTATTAAGCAATGTACCATAGTAGCTCGAGTAGTGTTAACCTCCAAATTGTTTGCAGCTGGGAGGATAGATCTCCTCACGAGCTCAAACCATCCCTTGGCTTCCGGGATGAGGTCTCCTCTCCTAATGAACCAAGGTCTTCTATCCGAATACCTTTCCCAGTCAGATCCTATAACATACATATCATTCATAATTTCTTCAAGTTTATCATTGTCGGGGCCATTACTTATTCTTACGTGATAACTGGGCTCATCAAAATGTGGCGATTTCAGCTGAAGAACCCTCGTTATGGCATTGAGGCTGAAGTCCACCTCTGTTCCTCTCACATAACTTTTGAAGGTGGGGGCCTTAGTTTTGTCTTCTCTGACCACATTTTCATAGAATTCTTTGATGAGGTTTGCATTTATCTTTGCTTCTGGGTTCGTGATCCTTTGCCAACCCCTTTGTTCGATCTTCTCTCGAATCTGTGGGCATTCATCCTCGTTGAACTGGAATGTTAACTCAGACAATATCTTTTTGAGCTTTATCCATTCAAATTCAATTTCATGGAATGCAGTTTTGAATTTCCCTTCATCAAAAGGGCTGCTCTCAACCGATTCCTTTCTCTTTTGCCTCTTGGAGCTTGATGATGCATGAGTAAAAGTTGATGTGTGAAAGTGTTGAGGGGTATTGTTAGGTGGGTGTTGATATGACCTCTGTGTAGAGTGTTGGTGAGTTGCATTATTGTTGGGGTTGTGGCGTCTCTGATCTTGGCCTTGATCCTGTTGGTTTCCCCACCCAAAGTTTGGGTGGTTCCTCCAACCGGGATTATATGTTTTAGAGTATGGGTCATGGTGCTGCCTAGGTGAATTTCCAATGTAGTTGGCTTGTTCCTGATCACCCTCTGCTTCTTCATTCACTCCTTCTTGAGCTGCTGCTGAGGTGGTGATTGCTGCCACTTGATTCCTCTCCATCTTTTTGGTAAGGTCAGCCAACTGCTTAGTAATAAGCTTGTTTTGAGCTAGCAGTGCATCCACATTGTTTAGCTCCATCACTCCTCTAGTATTGCCTTTTTCAGAAACATAAAAGTAGTTATTCTCTGCTACAGTCTCAATGACATCTATGGCTTCTTCAATGGTCTTCTTCTTGTTCAGAGATCCCCCGGATGAGTGGTCTACTGCCTTCTTTGATTCATACGAAAGGCCTTCATAGAAAATATGCAACTGCACCCATTCATTGAACATATCTGGCGGGCATCTTCTTGTCAGGTCCTTAAACCTCTCCCATGCTTCATATAGAGTCTCACCATCTTGCTGCCTGAAGGTTTGTACCTCAGCTCTCAGCCTGTTAATTCGTTGAGAAGGGTAGAATCTTGCCAAGAATTTGTTCACCACATCTTCCCAGGTTGTTAAACTCTCCTTCGGGAAAGACTCCAGCCACTTAGCTGCTTTGTCCTTGAGTGAGAAGGGAAATAAGAGCAGTCTATAGGTGTCAGGATGAATACCATTAGACTTCACAGTATCACATATCCTCAGGAATGTGGTTAGATGTTGATTGGGGTCTTCTTGGACACCTCCTCTGAATGAACAGTTGTTCTGAATAAGGGTGATGAGTTGTGACTTTAGTTCAAAGTTGTTGGCATGTATGGTTGGCTTTTGGATGCTACTTCCACAATTCCCTGGGTTTGGATTGATGTAGGACCCTAGAAATCTTCTCTCTTGCCCAGCATGATTTGCTGGATCTTCTCTGCCATGGTTGTGATCTTCTTCTTCATGATGGTTCTCCATGTTCTCATCCATGTTTGGTTCAAAGTATTCCTCCTCTTCCTCCGCACCAACTACTCGTTTTCCTCTTGCTTTCCTCCTTAATCTAAGGAAGGTCCTCTCAGGTTCAGAATCAAAGGAAGTTGAAGCCCCGCTTCTTCTCCCTGTCATACAACCAACAAGGCACAAGCAAGGAAATAGATGCAGAAAGTGTTCCTGTTAGAAATGCTGTTAGTGTGAGTGATGCAATATATCAAACAGTTAGTGGGTTAGTGAAATAAATTGTAAACAACTAAGAAAACTGGCAGGAGGAAAGGGAGAAAATAGCTAAAACTGAAAGTAAATTACTCAAATAAAATTAAATTAAGAAAAATGCTCAATCTAGTTATCCACCAATTTAATCATTGTTGATACAAAATTAATCCCCGGCAACGGCGCCATAAACTTAATGCACGGAAACTTGTCTCTTAACAAATTTCCCTCTGCAAGTATACTGAATTGTCGTCAAGTAATAACTCACAAAAGAGTGAGGTCGAATCCCACAGGGATTGATTGGTCAAGTAACTTTAATTGGAGGAATGTTCTAGCTGAGCTAAGCAGAATTTGGTTTGAGAGTTGCAGGAAATTAAATGGCGGGAAAGTAAATAGCAGAAAATGTAAATGCTGGAAATAAAGAGCTGAAAATAGATGACGGAAAGTAAATTGCAGAATCTTAAATGGGAATGGGGAAGATGATCATAAAAGTAATTGGCAGAAATTAAAGAGAATGGGTAAGATCAGAAATGGGGAGTTCATTGGGCTTAGGAGATGTTGCATCCTCCGGATCAAGTTCATTTTCATCTCTTCCTCAATCAATGCATTCATTGATCTCCTTGGCAATCTTAAGTGATTGAATTCCAATTCCTTGGTAATTCAATCTCTCAAATCTTGATCAATAGCCAATTCCTTGGTCCAATTGCTCATGAGAAGAGATGAGGTATGGTCACCGATTATACCATAAGTATTTCAAAATCAAAGTGTTGGTAGGATTATATGTCACTATATCTATCCAAACCCCAATTTGGTCTAACATGAGAAAGATTCTTCTGATCTTCTAGTTGCTTCTTCAAGTCTTGGATATGGGCCTTTGGATCTTGAGTTGAAGCAGTTATCATCTTCAGTCGGCTTAGCTTTACTTGTAGAGAGAGAGTGTGAAGTAGGCATGGACTTTAGCTTAGGACGTTAGTGGCGTTAACGTTAAGTGAAAGTGTGGGTTCGAGAACGTTAGTGACAATCACTTTTTTCACTAACGTTCCTAACCCAAGAATGGTCCACGTTAACTTCAACGTTAGTGGCACCAACGTGACCACTAACATTGTCTCTTGGTCCTTCGCACACGTTATTGGGGTTTACCTTTTTCAATAACGTTGAGAGTTCCCCCTTTCTCACGTTAGAGTTCATGTTAGTATAACTAACGTGGCTCTTAACGTGAGCACACTTTAGCCTCGAGAGCGTTAGTGACACTTACCTTTGTCACTAACGCTCCAAAACGCCCCTTTTCTACATTAGAGTTCACGTTAATTGCGTTAACGTGGCCTCTAACGTGGTATTGGTAGCCATCCCCAACGTTAGTGACAAAGGTGAGTGTCACTAACGTTGGCTCATCATTCTCTCCTCTACGTTAGCTTCCACGTTAACTGAGTTAACGTGGCAACTAACATGGCTCAAAGTGGCTTAGTCCAACGTTAGTGACAAAGGTGAGTGTCACTAACGTTGGTGATTCCTTGCTCCCTCCACGTTAGAGTCAACGTTAACTAGGTTAACATGGCTCTTAACGTGGCCAATATGAGCTTAGTCCAACGTTAGTGACAAAGGTGAGTGTTACTAACGTTGGCATGATCTTCCTCATCCACGTTAGAGTTCACGTTAACTGAGTTAACGTGACTCTTAACGTGGCCAGCTGCCACTTTGGAACGTTAGTGGCACTTACTTTTACCACTAACGTTGGAGTTCTACTTCTCTTCCACGTTAGCTTCCACGTTAACATAGTTAACGTGGCAACTAACGTGGGCTATGATGGCTCACGAAGGCGTTAATGGCGATCACTTTTCTCATTAACGTTGCAAGTTAGCCTCCATTCCACGTTAGTGGTCACGTTAGCTAGACTAACGTGGCTACTAACGTGGTTCTTCCTTGCTTCCTTTGTCCTGAAATCAAGCAATAAAGTGCATCAAAGCTCTAATCCAAGTTATGAGACATGCATCATTCAATTTTGTCATTTAATTCATGCATAATTCTCATAAAATCATGTAAAATTCACAATGTTTGCTTGAATCAAGATGTAAGTGATTATTTACCGAAAACTTGCTTATTTCCTAAGAAAGTGCATGAAACTACCCTAAAACCATAAAGAAAAGGTCAGTGAAACTGGCCAAAATGCCCTGGCATCAACTACCTTGTGTTTAAGGCTCAAGGATCTTCTTCTGTAACCATGGAGAGGAAGCATGAAAAGCTTCTCTCAATACAGAGTCAAACAAAGCCCCCACACTCAACTTCTAAGTTTGGTGTTGGGAGGCCACCATTAAGCTCTAAATCTCTATGAAGCTCTCTAAGAGCTCACTGTCAAACTATTGACATTAAAGAAGTGCTTATTGGGAGGCAACCCAATGTTATTTAATTATATTTATTTATATTCCATTATCATTTTATGTTTTCTTTAGGTTGATGATCATGTGAAGTCATGAAAACAGCTGCAGAATTAAAGCAAAATAAAAAATAACATAAAAAACAGCACACCCTGGAGGACAGGCTTACTGGTGTTTAAACGCTAGTAAGGATAGCAGAATGGGCGTTTAACGCTTAGTCTGGCAGCATTATGGGCATTTAATGCCAGAAAAGGGTGTCTGGTGTCTGGCTGGCGTTAAACGCCAGAATTGGCAGACAGACTGGCGTTTAACGCCAGAAAAGGGTGTCTGGCTGGCGTTAAATGCCAGAAAGGGACAGCAGACTGGCGTTTAACGCCAGGAAAGGTAGCAGAGCTGGCGTTTAACGCCAGAATTGGCACACAGAGGGCATTTGAACTCCAGAATGGTGCAGGGAGTAGAATTCCTTGACACCTCAGGATCTGTGGACTCCACAGGATCCCCACCTACCCCACCTCTTCTTCTCTCCTCTTCACACCTTTCTATAACACTCTTCTCCAAATACCCTTAACCGATCCCATCAACACCTCTTCATCATTCACATCCATCCATCATAAAAGCCCACCTACCTCACCATTCAAATTCAAACCATTTCTCTCCCAAACCCAACCCCCTCTTACACGAATTCCCTCTCCCTCTTACCCTATAAATACCCCTCCTTACCACCTTCAATTTTACACATCATAAACACTTACCTCCCCCTTTGCCGAATCCATTCCACCACTCCATCTCCTCTATTTTTTCTTCTTCTCCTCCTTTCTTTCTTCTTTTGCTCGAGGACGAGCAAACCTTTTAAGTTTGGTGTGGGAAAAAGCTCTGCTTTTTATTTTTCCATAACCATTAATGGCAATAAAGCCTGGAGAAACCTCTAGAAAGAAGAAAGGGAAGGCAATTGCTTCCACCTCCGAGTCATGGGAGATGGAGAGATTCATCTCAAAGGTCCATCAAGACCACTTCTATGAAGTTGTGGCCAAGAAAAGGGTGATCCCCGAAGTCCCCTTCTTGCTCAAAAAGAGTGAATATCCGGAGATCCGATGTGAGATTCAAAGAAGAGGTTGGAAAGCTCTCACCAACCCAATCCAACAAGTCGGGATCTTAATGGTTCAAGAGTTCTATGCTAATGCATGGATCACTAAGAACCATGATCAAAGTATGAACCCGAACCCAAAAAATTGGCTCACAATGGTTCGGGGGAATTACTTGGATTTCAGTCCGAAAAATGTGAGGTTGGCATTTAACTTGCCAATGATGCAAGGAGATCCTCATCCTTTCACTAGAAGGGTCAACTTTGATCAAAGGTTGGACCAAGTCCTTATGGACATCTGTGTGGAAGGAGCTCAATGGAAGAGAGACTCAAAAGGCAAGCCGGTTCAATTGAGAAGGCTTTACCTCAAACCCGTGGCTAGGGGATGGTTGGAGTTCATCCAACGCTCTATCATTCCTACTAGCAACCGGTCTGAAGTTACAATAGACCGGGCTATCATGATCCATAGTATCATGAATGGAGAGGAAGTAGAAGTTCATGAGATCATACCTCTAGAACTCTACAAGGTGGCGGACAAGCCCTCTACTTTAGCAAGATTAGCCTTCCCTTATCTCATCTGTAACCTATGCAATTCAGTTGGAATTATCAAAGAGGAAGACATCCTCATTGAAGGAGACAAGCCCATCACTAAAAAGAGGATGGAACAAACAAGAGAGCCCACTCATGGACCTCAACAAGAGCATGAGGAAATTCCTCATCAAGAAATCCCTGAGATACCCCAAGGGATGCATTTTCCTCCACAAAACTACTAGGAGCAACTCAACACTTCTTTAGGAGAATTGAGTTCTAACATAGGGCAACTAAGGATGGAGCACCAAGAGCACTCCATCATCCTCCATGAAATCAGAGAGGACCAAAAGGCCATGAGAGAGGAGCAACAAAGGCAAGGAAGAGACATTGAGGAGCTCAAGCACTTCATAGGATCTTCAAGAGGAAGAACTAGCCGCCATCACTAAGGTGGACCCGTTCTTTAATTTCCTTGTTCTTATTTTTCTGTTTTCCGATTTCTATGCTTTATGTTTTATCTATCTTTGTGTCTTTATTACATGATCATTAGTGTCTATGTCTATGTCTTAAAGCTTTGAATGTCCTATGAATTCTTCACCTTTCTTAAATGAAAAATATTTTTAATTGCAAAAGAACAAGAAGTACATGAATTTTGAATTCTATCTTGAAATTAGTTTAATTATTTTGATGTGGTGGCAATACTTTTTGTTTTCTGAATGAATGCCTGAACAGTGCATATTTTTTATAGTGAAGTTTATGAATGTTAAAATTGTTGGCTCTTGAAAGAATGATAAAAAAAGAGAAATGTTATTGATAATCTGAAAAATCATAAAATTGATTCTTGAAGCAAGAAAAAGCAGTGAAAAGCAAAGCTTGCAAAAAAAATGGCAAAAAAAAAAGAAGAAAGAAAATGAAAAAAAAAAGCAAGCAGAAAAAGCCAATAACCCTTTAAACCAAAAGGCAAGGGTAAAAAAGGATCCAAGGCTTTGAGCATTAATGGATAGGAGGGTCCAAAGGAATAAAATCCTGGCCTAAGCGGCTAAATCAAGCTGTCCCTAACCATGTGCTTGTGGCGTGAAGGGGTCAAGTGAAAAGCTTGAGACTAAGCGGTTAAAGTCGTGGTCCAAAGCAAAAAGAGTATGCTTAAGAGCTCTGGGCACCTCTAACTGGGGACTCTAGCAAAGCTGAGTCACAATCTGAAAACGTTCACCCAGTTATGTGTCTGTGGCATTTATGTATCTGGTGGTAATACTGGAAAAAAATGCTTAGGGTCACGGCCAAGACTCATAAAGTAGCTGTGTTCAAGAATCAACATATTGAACTAAGAAAATCAATAATACTATCTGAATTCTGAGTTCCTATGGATGCCAATCATTCTAAACTTCAAAGGATAAAGTGATCGAGATGCTAAAACTGTTCAGAAGCAAAAAGCTACTAGTCCCGCTCATCTAATTGGAACTAAGTTTCGTTGATAATTTTGGAATTTATTGTATTTTCTCTTCTTTTTATCCTATTTTGTTTTTAGTTGCTTGGGGACAAGCAACAATTTAAGTTTGGTGTTGTGATAAGCGGATAATTTATACCCTTTTTGGCATTATTTTTACATAGTTTTTAGTATGTTTAAGTTACTTTTTATTATATTTTTATTAGTTTTTATTCAAAAATAACATTTCTAGACTTTACTATGAGTTTGTGTGTTTTTCTGTGATTTCAGGTATTTTCTGGCTGAAATTGAGGGACCTGAGCAAAAATCTGATTCAGAGGCTGAAAAAGGAATGCAGATGCTGTTGGATTCTGACCCTCCTGCACTCAAAGTGAATTTTCTGGAACTACAGAAGCCCAATTGGCGCGCTCTCAATTGCGTTGGAAATTAGACATCTTGGACTTTCCAGAAATATATAATAGTCCATACTTTTCTCGAGATTTGATGGCCCAAACTGGCGCTTAAAGCCAGCCAAGAACTTTCTGCCGTAAAATGCCAGAACTGGCACCAGAACTGGAGTTAAACGCCCAAACTGGCACCCAAGCTGGCGTTTGACTCCAAGAACGGCTTATGCACGTGAAAGCTTCAATGCTCAGCCCAAGCACACACCAAGTGGGCCCTGGAAGTGGATTTCTACACTATCTGCACTTAGTTACTCATTTTCTGTAAACCTAAGTTACTAGTTTAGTATAAATAGTACTTTTTACTATTATACGGATATAGAGTATCTTGGGACCTCTTTTCACTTTTATGCTACAATTGGGAGGCTGGCCGCCATTCCTAGATCTCTTTCTCTTATGTATTTTCTACAGTGGAGTTTCTACACCTCATAGATTAAGGTGCGGAGCTCTGCCGTTTTTCATGAATTAATGCAAGTACTATTATTTTTCTTTCAATTCACGCTTACTTCTTCTCCAAGATATACTCTCGTACTTAATTTAGTTAAGTCAGAATGAAGGGGTGACCCGTGACAATCACCCACTATCTTCGTTACTCGCTTAGCCAAGATCCGCGTGCCTGACAACCACAAGCGGTCTACATGATGTTCAACGTAGCCATTGGACGACAGCCGGAGTATATTCTCTTGGGTTTCTAATCAACGATTCACATCGTCTCTCCTGACAACAAGCATCTGAATCTGAGATTAAAACCTTCGTGGTATAGGCTAGAACCATTGGCAGCCATTCCTGAGATCCGAAAAGTCTAAACCTTGTCTGTGGTATTCTGAGTAGGATCTGGGAAGGGATGATTGTGACGAGCTTCAAACCTGTGAATGTTGGGCGCAGTGACAGTGTGCAAAAGGACAAGGGTCCTATTCCGATGCTAGCGGGAATCGACAGATGATTAGCCGTGCAGAGATCGTACCTGGTATTTTTCATCCGAGAGGATCATACAGCTTGCCATGGAAGGGAGCACGCATGATTGGAAGAAGACAATAGGAAAACAAAAGTTCAGAAGCAACAAAGCATCTCCAAACGCTTATCTGAAATTCCCACCAATGAATTACATAAGTATCTCTATCTTATTTTATGTTTTATTTATCTTTTAATTATCTAAACCTCATAACCAATTGAATCTGCCTGACTAAGATTTACAAGATGACCATAGCTTGCTTCAAGCCAACAATCTCCGTGGGATCGACCCTTACTCACGTAAGGTTTATTACTTGGACGACCCAGTGCACTTGCTGGTTAGTTGTGCGGAGTTGTGAAAAGTGTGAATCACAATTTTGTGCACTACTTTATCTCTTAGTTGTCGACGCGTGAGTGATACGACTTAGGGATTTTATTTTTACTCTTTGTAGGCTTCTCGTTTAATACTTCTTTCAATCATAATTATAGTTATGTATTAAAAATCCACCTGAGAGTCGTACCACCGTAATATCATTGACTTATGACTTGAGCATAAGGATTTGAATATTAGGGTGTTACAGAACTCATCTTTTTTCTTGGACTTCAAATTAAGCAAACATCTAGTGGAACTTTTGTGCAAATATGCTAAAGAATTTGTAAAGATATTTGGATTGAAAAATGCTAAGTCCATGGTGCGAAATTTATAACCACAAACTAACCAGCAAGTGCACCGATTCGTACCAAGTAGTACCTCAAGTGAATGGAATTTAGGGAGAATTAAAAAACCATGATTTTTCATTGAATAAATGTGAAAAAAGTTGATAAAATCACCTAAATTAAGCACAAGATAAACCACAAAATTGGAGTTTATCATCGATCCCACGAGGATTGATGGACCAAGCAACAATGATTGTGTGATTTACTTAGTTAGACAAACAGAAAATGGTGTTTTGAGAGTTCAATTGCATCAAACAGTAATTCAAAGAATCAAAAAACAAGCAATAAATTGAGGTGAAATATATATATGGAGAAAACAATTAAGGTTTCAGAGATATCTATCTTCCAGATTGACTTTTCTTACTAACTATTTTAATCATGCAAGATTCAATTCATGGCAAACTATATGTGACTAAACCCTAATTCCTTAGACCTTTTTAGTCTCCTCTAACTTTCATCAACCGCCAATTCCTTGGTCACTTGATTCCAATTAGAGGGCAAAGCTCAAATCTAGTTTATATGCCACAGAAACCCTAATTACCCAAATATAAGAGGAATATATGTCACGTATCCCATTAAGTCCAGTTAATTAGAAGTTTAGGAGAATATGTTTTCAAGCTATTGTTCAAGTAAAGAGCTTTTCCAAGTTTTACAAGAACTCAATTAGAATAAGGGTCATACTTCCGTTCCACCCAGATTCATAAGATAAAGAACGAAAACAATTCTTGAAATAGAAATCAGTACATGAATTAAAATAGAAAAATAATAGTATCAATCCATACAATAGACAGAGCTCCTAACCTTAACCGTGGAGGNAATTAATGTAATATATATTTTCTAAAACTAAATAATATCTTTTTCTATTTGTAAATAAAATAAAAGTTTTAATCAAAACCTAATTAAATCTCATTGCATATCTTGATGGATGCGGGACCACTTGGATTCATATGAACTGGCGCCTAACTTGGGAAATTCCAAGTTAGCGCCACCCTTGCAGTGCTTCCAAGGTGTCTTTTGCATTGAATTAGTGCCTAACTTCAAGAATTGAAGTTAGGCGCCACCCAGAAAGTCTTGAACATGAGTCTTGGTGATTAAACTGGTGCCACCCAGGCAGCCTTGAACTTAGAGTTTGTGCTTCTTCCGGCGCCTAACTTGGGATTCTCCAAGTTAGGCGCCACTATGCCAGCGTTCCTTTAACGGAAGTATGAACTATTATACATAGTTAAAAAGCCCTAGAAATTAGCTTTCCAGTGTCACTAGAATCACGTCAATTGAACCTCTGTAGCTTAAGTTATTTCTGTTTGAGTGCAAGGAGGTCGGGGTTGACAACATCATTCGCTTTCTTCCTTTTCTACTACAAAAATCCGTCAAATCCATCCGAATGCTACCTGAAATAAACAGAAATTGCAAACAACTCAAAGTAGCATTCATATAGGCTAAAAGTAATTAAGTCTTGATTAAGCTTAATAATTCAAATGCAAATTCACTAGGAAAAGATAGAAAAGATGCTCACGCATCAGTTCATGAACACCCTAATGCATCTGAATTCAAGGCTAGAAAAGGATGAAACTGAAAAATATATGGATGAAATAAGATATAGAGGAATGATTAGTTCTCTCATGTATCTTACTTCATTTAGACCTAATATTGTACAAAGTATTGGAGGTTGTTTTAGATTTCAATCAGTACCCAAGAAATTATATCTTTCTATAGTTATAACAATCATTAGATATGTTTATGGCACAACCAATTTTGGTTTATGGTACCCAAAGTCTGATGATTTTTCTGTAGTTGGTTATTATGATGTAGATTTCGCCGGAGATAGAGTGGATCGAAAAAGCACATCTGGAATTTTCTACTTTCTTGCTAGATCTCTTAACATGTGGTCAAGCAAGAAGTAATCCACCGTGACTCTATCCACTACCGGCGCTAAATATATCGCAATATTTTCTTGTTGTTCCAATTATTATGGTTGAAAACTCAATTAGCCGATTACAAATTGAAAGCTGATAATATAACTTTGCTTTGTGATAATATGAGTGCCATAAATATTTCTAAAAATACAATTTTGCACTTGAGAACAAAACATATTGAAGTGATATATCACTCAATAAGAGAACATGTTCAAAAGGGTAATTTTGACATTCAATTTGTAAAATTAGAGGAATAACTTGCTGATATATTCACCAAGATTTTGGCTGAAAATAGATTTTGCAAACTGAGCGCTGCTTTAGGCATACTTTGTTATAAATCTCTATTTTAATCTTGCTAATGTATTGTGTGAAGATTTTGTCTCGCAGGCCAATATGAGATATTTTTGGGCAGATGATGACTTCTTTGAAAGATCGTTGAATGCGGGCCAAGCCAGCTTTCAGACTCTAAGTGGTCTTACATGACTGGGCCTTATTGCCTTTTTGTCAAAACTAAATTTAAATATTTTATTTTGTCTTTTTTCAATAATAAATTATTTTTTGATATTACAAATATAACCTTTTCAGTACTTGTCAACACTTTTTTCAAACAAGTCTTTAGGTTTAGACTTTTCCTGCTTCCAAGAATTTTCAAGCATGCAGTAGTTGCTTCTCAAATCATATCATCTAACAGCTTGAAAGCTCTTCGCATTTCTCATTTATTTCATTTCATTTTTTTGAAAAACTGCTGGTGCACGAAACTGACTCTGCATGTTTCGCACAGATAGACCGGCAAGTATACCGGGTCGTCCAAGTAATACCTCAAGTGAGTGAGGATCGATCCCACGGAGATTGTTGGCTTGAGCAAGCAATGGATACCTTGCAGATCTTAGTCAGGCGGGTAGAAAAGATAGTTATCACGAGAAAACACATAAAGCAGATAAATAAATAAAACGTTACTAGATAGGTGTGAAATCAATGGTATGAGAACGGTTGAGGCTTCGGAGATGCTTCTTCCTTCTGGATCAACTTTTCTCACCATCTACTCCAACTTATGATTGATTCATTCCATGGCAGGCTGTATATGATTAATGCCGGGTAAGCGGTCATTAATCTCCTCTGCTTCAGATCAAATGTTGGGTCATCGATCATCCAATCTGAATGGGGGTGAAGCTCTAGCAGTCCATTCCCTTAGTGATCCTACTCAAAACACCATAGACAAGGTCGGATCTTCCGGATCAGAGAACGCTACTCCTTTGGTTCTAGCCTATACCACAAAGGCCCTAATCATCCCGCACCTCGGCTGCACTGATGTCTCGAGAAGTACCCAACAAAGCTGTGGATTAGCCATCTAAGAGATGTATAATCAAGCTTGTGGTTCAATACTATCCCGTCAAGGACTCACAAGAACCCATGTGGAATTGGGATGACGGTCAAGTTACACTCCCAATCCATTATGATGAAGAACGAAGATACATCTTAGAATAGAATCAAGCATAGATTGAAATGAAATAGTAATATAATTAATTCATAAGAATCGGCAGAGCTCCTAACCTTAACCTAGGAGGTTAGTGACTCATACTGTACAAAGAAACAATGTAAAATGTGTAGAGTGGGCAAGAGTTCTAACAAGGATGAACTTTTGTCTATATATACTAATCTGCTAACTAAGAATTACAGAAAATAAGATAAACTAGTCTTGTAGTGCGAAAATCTACTTTTTGGGTCCACTTGGTGAGTGTTTGGGCTGAGTTTGAGTGAAGCCACGAGCTAATGCTCCCTTTTAGGCGTTGGACGCCAGGAATGGGGCTGGTGACTGGCGTTGAACGCCCGTTTTTGGCCTTCATTTCCAAAGCAAAGTATGGACTATTATATATTTCTAGAAAGTCGTGAATGTTAGGTTTCAATAGCCATTAAGAGCGCGCCATTTGGACTTCGGTAGCTCTAGAAATGCTCCTTCGAGTTCCCGGAGGTCAGAATCCAACAACATCTGTAGTCCTTTCTCTGTCTCTGAATCAAACTTTGCCAAAACTCCTCAATTTCAGCCAGAAAATACCTGAAATCATCATAAAACACAACAACTCAAAGTAGAATCCAAAAATATGAATTTTCCACTAAAACCTATGAAAATATAATAAAACTTAAAAAAACATAATAGAAACTATATGAAAATGATGCCAAAAAGCGTAAAATATCTGCTTATTAGAACACCAAACTTAAACTGTTGCTTGTTCCCAAGCAACCAAAAACAAAATAGGATAAAAAAGAAGAAAAAGATACAGTAAATCTCAAAGTTTTCAATGAAGCTCAGTTTCAATTAGATGAGTGGGACTAGTAGCTTTTTGCTCCTGAATAATTTTGGCATCTCACTTTCCATTGAAGCTCAGAATAATTGGCATCTTTAGGAACTCAGAATCCAGATGATACTATTGATTTTCCTAGTTCAGTTCTTTTTTATTCTTGAACATAGCTTCTTTTGAGTCTTGGCCGTGACCCTAAGCGCTTTGTTTTCCAGTATTACCACCGGATACATAAACGCCACAGACACTTAACTGGGTGAATCCCTTAGGGTTGTGATTCAGCTTTGTTAGAATCCCCAGTCAGTGGTGTCCAGAGTTCTTAAGCACACTCTTTTGCTTTGGATCACGACTTTAACTGCTCAGTCTCAAGCTTTTCACTTGACACCTTCACACCACAAGAATATAGTTAGAGAAGCAGCTCATTTGAACTGTTTAGGCTAAGATTTTGTTTCTTTTAGGCCCTCCTAACCATTGATGCTCAAAGCGTTGGATCCTTGCTCTTGCCTTTTGGTTTAAAGAGCTATTGGCTTTTTCCTTTTCTTTATTTTTCTGCTTGCTTTTCTCTTTTTTTCGCTTCTTTCTTTTTCTTTCTCTTTCTTTTTGCTACTTTTTCTTACTTCAAGAATGAATTTTTGGATTTTTCAGATTACCAATAATACTTTTCTTTTATCATCATTCTATCAAGAGCCAACATTCTTAACTCCAACATCAAAAATGTACTATTCATTTATGCATTTAGAAAGTAAAAGCAGTGCCATCACATCAAACAATTGAACTATTCTTATTATATAACCTCGAATTCATGCATCTTACTTCTCTTTTTCAAATAAAATTTTTCTTTTTAGCATGGTGAGAGATGCATAGAATATTTTATACCTTTAAGACATAAAATAAAGATGATCATGCACTAGAAATAGACAATAAGATAAAATACATGAAAAACAGATAAATGACATAGGCAAAGGGAAGTACCGAACGTGACCACCTTAGTGATGGCAGCTACTGCTCCCTCTTTGGAATCCAATTGAGCACTTGATGTCTTCTATGTCACGCCCATGTCTCTGTTGTTCTTCCTTCATGGCTCTTTGATCTTCTCTTATTTCATAGAGGATGGTGGAATGCTCTTAATGTCCAATCCTCAACTGATCCATGTTGGAGCTTAATTCTCCTAGAGAAGTATTCAGTTGAGCCCAATAACCTTAGGGTGGACAATGCATCCCTTGAGGCATCTCAGGGATTTCTTGTTGAGACAACTCCACATGCTCTTGCTGTGGTTCATGTGCCATTTCTCTAACATGCTCCATCCTTCTTTTGGTGATGGGCTTGTCTTCATCAATGGAGATGTCTCCTATGACAATTCCATCTGAATTGCATAAGTGACATATGAGGTGAGGGAAGCGGAGGCAAGTGCCTTTCCCTTCCTCTTCCTTGAGGTTTCACCAAACTTTAGTGCCACACTTAGGAGTGGTAGAAGTAAAAAAGTAAAGCTTTTGCAATATCAAGCTTGAGAGTTTTGCTCGTCCTCGAGCAAATATGAACAATGGGGAAAAAGAGAGTAGAAGAAGAAGAAAGAGGTAGAAATAGAGGAAGGGTAGGGAAGGTGGGTGAATGATAGATGGGGTAGGTGTAGAATCTGTGTAACCCACTGATCTTGAGAGGCTAGGGAATTCAAATTATCTGCCCCCTTGTGGGCATTGAACGCCCAGCCTCTGCTCCCTGGCAGGCGTTCAACGCCAGCTTCTTGCTCCATATATGGCATTGAACGCTAGTGCGCAAAATTAAACTTCACACAACTGAACCAGCAAGTGCACTGGGTCGTCCAAGTAATACCTGAGTGAGTCAGGGTCGATCCCTCGAGGATTGTGATTTGAGTCAAGTTATGGTTATTTTGTAGATATTAGTCAGGCGGATAGGAGAGTTGTTGGATTTTTTAAACGCATAAAAAGAAAATAAATAAAACGCTACTCAGTTGATGGTGAATGCAATGATATGAAGATGGTTAAGGCTTGGAGATGCTTTGTTCTTTTGGATAATTTTGGTCTTACTGTCTTCTTCAACTGTGAATGATTTCTTCTATGGCAGGTTGTATGTGATCAATGCCTTTCTTGAGAGGTTGCCAATTCTCCTCCAGAGCTGAACACCAGAGTTAGTGTGCATCCAGTCTGATTGAGGGTGAAGCTCCTACAGTTCATTCCCCTTAGTGATCCTACTCAAAATGCCACAGACAAAGTCAAATCTTCCGGATCAGAGAATGATGCGCCTTTGGTTCTAGCCTTTACCACAAAGACACTAATCTCCCCATACCTCGGCTGAACTGGTGTCTCGAGAAGTTCCCAACGAAGTCGTGGATTAGCCGTCTAAGAGATGTATAATCAAGCTAGTGGTTCATCATTGTCCGATGAAAGACTCACTCTGAACCCATGTAGAATGAGATAACCTTATGCCAGTTCAACGCATTCATAAGGATGAAGAATGAAGATACATCTTACAATAGAGAATCAAACACGAATTGAAATAGAACAGTAGTACTTTTATTAATCCATAAAACTCAGCATATCTCCTCCCCTCAACCTAGGAGGTTTAGAGACTCATATTGATAGAAAATACAATGCACAACGTGTAAAGTGGTGGAAGATCTCTGAAGAGTGTAAAAGTTCTCAAATAAATACTAGACTAATGACTAAGGATTGCATAAGAAGGGTAAAACAGCCTTTTAGTGCTAAAATCTACTTCTGGGCCCACTTGGTGAGTGTTTAGGCTGAGATTGATTGAGATCCACATGCTAGGAGGCCTCTAGGGCATTGAACATTGGCTAGGGGGTCCTTTTTGGGCGTTGGACGCTGGTCTCTTCTCCCTTGGGCGTTGGACGCCAGAATAGGCTAGAAACTGACGTTGAACGCCAGTTTTAGGCCTTTAATTCTGAAGCAAAGTATAGACTATTAAACATTGCTGGAAAGCCTTAGATGTTAGCTTTCCATATCTATTGAGAACGCTTCATTTGGATATCTGTAGCTCCAGAAAAGCTCCTTCGAGTGCAAGGATGTTAGATCCTGACAGCATCTACAGCAGTTTCTTTGTCTCTGAATCAGACTTTTGCTCCAGCTCCTCAATTTCAGCCAGAAAATACTTGAAATTGCATAAAAACACATAAACTCAAAGTAGAATCCAAAAATATGAATTTTTCACTAAAACCTATGAAAACTTAATAAAACTTAAACAAAACATACTAAAACCTATATGAAAATAATGGCAACAAACGCCCTTGAGGGTCTCCCTTCCTGGCGTTCAATGCCAAGTCTTTGCTCCCTGGCTGGCATTGAACGCCAGCTTCTTGCTCCAATGTGGTCGTTGAACGCCCTCTAGGGACTCCTTCCTTGGCGTTCAACGCTAACTTCCTCACCCATTGGGGGCGTTGAGCGCCCTCCTTGCCTCCTTGTCTGGCGTTCAATGCCATCAAAGGGTCTACTCCAAGGTGTTCTGTTTCTATTTCTGAACGTCTCTGTCTCTGTTCTAACTACTGTACATGATCACAAACATTAAAATGCAAGGGTAATCTAAAGAAATTAAATTGAAATGAACTTAAATGAAAACAAACAAAAGAAAAATAAAAGTACTCTACTCATGGTTGGGTTGCCTCCCAACAAGCGCTTCTTTACCATCATTAGCTTGATGGATAGCTCCTTTCAAGGAGGAAGGTAGTCATAGAGGATTAAATTCTTACTCCTTACTGGGAGCATCCTTCTTGTGCTCTCATAGATTAGCTTAATATGCTCAAGAGACAGGATCTTGTTCACTGCATGAGGCAGGCTTGGGCTTGCAGCAATATGTTGATGTCCCTTTGTGCCATTTCCCTCTTTCATGGTGGATACTATGATGAGATAATTGAATACTACCATCTTCCATGATGAGAATCCTTCAGTAGGGATCTTTTTTTTCTTCTATCACCTAGGCATCTTTCTCTTAG
This sequence comes from Arachis ipaensis, assembly GCF_000816755.2. Lineage (NCBI taxonomy): Eukaryota > Viridiplantae > Streptophyta > Magnoliopsida > Fabales > Fabaceae > Arachis > Arachis ipaensis. The sequence continues at coordinate 100,076,872 of NC_029794.2, forward strand.
GACCCTTTTCCTTGGTTTATAGTGCACACCCGACACCAAACTTATGTTTGGTGGTAGGGGGTTGAATTGGTTCCATCCAAGGGAGGAGACTTGAATGCTGAATCCTTTATGCAAGTGCCTCCCTTATCAGGGGGTAATGGAGGGTTAAAAACCTCGAACACCATCCAGTCCTCATGCAACCTCAGTGCCTTCTCTCCTTGCTCAAAATCTATCAGGGCACTTTCAGTGGCCAAGAGTGAGCTTCTGAGAATGATGGAGTCATTTGCATCCTCTCCCATGTCAAAGCCTGCAGGGAAGAAGAGCTATCCAACCTTTACCACTGGCTCGTGTGCTTGCCTCAAAGACTGGTCATTCGTTTGTAGGGTATTCCTTGTTGCTTGTGTCTCTTGGATTCCCAGCTTCTTCAACACAGATGAAGGTATCAGATTCAAACTTAAGCCAAGATCATACAGGGCTTTGTCAAGAGTAATCTTTCCAGTAGTGCATAGAATCTGAAAGCTCCCTAGATCTGGCATCTTCCTTGGTAGTTCATTCTGGACTAAGGCATTGCACTCGTTGGTCAGTACCACAGTCTCATCTCCCTTTAGATCCTTCTTTTAAAAAAGAATGCCTTTTAGACAGGCCGTATAAGGGGTCTTCTTCTCTAATACTTCTGGAAAAGAGATATTGACTTGCAGCTTCTTGAGTGCTACTAGGAAATGAGCCAATTACTCATCTTCTGGTTTTGTTTGCACGCCTAGGAAAGGTAGCTCTTGAGGCTCTTTCACCTCTGCAAGGGTGTGCTCTGTGGAAATCACAGGCTCCTCTTGCACGCCCAGAGAAGAATCAACTTGAGGTTCCTTCTCCTCTGTAGGGGCGTGCTCAATGGCATTCTCAGTATCCTCCTTATCCTTGATTGCCTTCAGTCCCTCAGTAGCAGGCTCCTGAGGTTTGGCCTCCTTGGTGAAGGTTATTGTTCCACCTTCTTTTAAGGTCTCCTTCCCAGAGAGCATCAGGGTTTCTGTGAAGGCCCTATAGGGATGCACCTCTTCAAACAACTCAGTAAGAGGGATATTAACCTGTTTAGGTGTCCATTGGTCGTGGGTGTGAGTATCTCCTTGAGGGTAGTTACCACTCATATCACTAGAAGCATTATAAATCTCAGCAGGGGGTGCGGCTACAGTCTCCATGTCTAGAACTTCTGTCCTAACTGGGGTCTCCTCATCGGAGCATAAGTGCTAGTTATTGGCAGCTATCTCAATGAGCTCATTTGCCTCTTCATGTGTCTCTATAAAGTACAGAAAATCACCTGCAAAGTGACTTACTGTCTTCCTGGCTATCTCAGAGATGGCTTCAAAGAAGATGATCGTCTTGTCCCATCCTGAGAACATATAGGGAGGGCAATTCTTGAAGATTATCTTGTACCTCTCCCAATCATCATGGATGGACTCGCTCTCCTTCTGCCTGAAGGTCTAAACATCTGTCACTAGCTTAGTTAATCTTTGTGTGAGAGAGAACCTGTTCAGGAATTCGTTAACAACCTTATCCCAGGTGTTGACACCTCCTCTAAGTTCAATATGCCACCATTCATTTGCTTGATCACTCAGAGCAAATGGGAAGAGTTTTAGTATGGGGACTTCAGGGTTCACTCTATTGGCCTCTACAGTGTCACAGCACTACAGGAAGTTAGAGATGAACTTACTGGGGTCTTCCTGTGGGTGTCCATCAAACTGGCACTTTTGCCGTAATAGCAGGACCTGGTCTATGTTGACCTTAAAGTCATCTGAGTTAATAGGAGTGTCAAATGTATAGGAGCCCAGAGGTATCTTGATTCGTGTATTCCCCTTTGGATCCATAGTGACCTCAGTATTCCTGCATACATAAATAAGAGACAAAGAAAAATGGGAGCTCCCAATGAGATATCCAAAAGAAATAGAAGAGAATAAATGGGGAGAATTCAAAAATTAAAGAGGGAAAAGGAATTTAAAAATTTAAATACATTTTTTTAAATTCAAAAATAATAAATAAAGATAGAAAAACCAATTAGGAAAATTGAAAATAAAATAAGAAATTAGAAAGAAAGGGATTTAAAATTTTTGAAATTCAAAAAGACAAACAATTAATTAACAAGATTTGAAAAGAAAGATAACGGATTTGATTTTGAAAATTTTAAAATTCAAAAAGAGAAAGTCAAACAAAAAGATTTGAAATTTGAATTTGAAAATAAAGAAAAGATTTGAAATTTAAAATTTAAAAGAAAGAGTCAAACTAGATAAGATAATATTTAAAAATTTAAAATTTAAAAGATTTGAAATTTTAAAGATCAAGAATCTAGAAAGATAAGATTTGAAAAGATTTGAAAAGATTTGATTTTGAAAATTTTTTAATTTGAATTTTGAAAAAGATTTTATTTTAAAATTTGAAATTGATTTAAGATAAAATAAATATTTTAAAATTTGAATTTTAAAATTTGAATTTAAAATAAGATAAGATAGGATCTTTTTGAAATTCAAAGAAAGATAAAAAGATAAGATAAAGATTTGAAAAGATTTTGAAAATGATAAGATATGATAAGGATTTGAAAAAGATTTGAAAAGAAAGGATTTAAAATTTAAAAATTAAACTTTACTTAACAAGGAAACACCAAACTTAAAAATTTTTGAAATCAAAGGTTATGATTTTCAAAATTTTTGAAGGAAAAATACAAAAAAGACACCAAACTTAAAATTTTTAAGATCAAACAAAGAAATATACCAAGAACAATTTGAACACAATGAAGAACACTCAAGAACACTTTTTCGAAAATTTAAGAAAAGAAAAACACAAAAAGACACCAAACTTAAAATTTCAAAAGCCAAGACACTAATCTTTCGAAATTTGCAAGAAAAACACCAAAAGACATCAAACTTAAAGAATTTGAAATCAAATAAAAGAAAGTAACAACAACAGTTCGAATACCAAGAAGAAAAACAAGAACAATTTTCTAAAAACTCAAGAAAAGATAGACCAATAGTACCCAAGTGACCAAAGATAAAAAGAGACACCAAACTTAAGGACTGACACAAGACTCAAACAAAAAACAAAGATTACTAAAGAAAAGAAAAGATTTTGAAAAATTTTTGAAAAAGGAAATAAGAAAGAGGTAAGACTCAAAACAGAAAACTCAAAAGGAAATAGATGGTCAAAAACAGATAAAGGTTTTAAAAAAAATTTGGAAAAAAAAAAGCAAAAGACACAAATAAAGGAATAACTAAACCTTAAAAAGTACCTAATCTAAGCAACAAGATAGTCCAGTAGTTTGTCAAACTCGAACAATCCCTGGCAACGGCGCCAAAAACTTGGTGCACGAAACTGTCTCCGCACGTTTCGCACAGATAGACCGGCAAGTATACCGGGTCGTCCAAGTAATACCTCAAGTGAGTGAGGGTCGATCCCACGGAGATTGTTGGTTTGAGCAAGCAATGGATACCTTGCAGATCTTAGTCAGGCGGGTAGAAAAGATAGTTGTCATGAGAAAACACATAAAGCAGATAAATAAATAAAACGTTACTAGATAGGTGTGAAATCAATGGTATGAGAACGGTTGAGGCTTCGGAGATGCTTCTTCCTTCTGGATCAACTTTTCTCACCATCTACTCCAACTTATGATTGATTCATTCCATGGCAGGCTGTATATGATTAACGCCGGGTAAGCGGTCATTAATCTCCTCTGCTTCAGATCAAACGTCGGGTCAGCGGTCATCCAATCTGAACGGGGGTGAAGCTCTAGCAGTCCATTCCCTTAGTGATCCTACTTAAAATGCCATAGACAAGGTCGGATCTTCCGGATCAGAGAACGCTACTCCTTTGGTTCTAGCCTATACCACAAAGGCCCTGATCACCCCGCACCTCGGCTGCACTGATGTCTCGAGAAGTACCCAACGAAGCTGTGGATTAGCCATCTAATAGATGTATAATCAAGCTTGTGGTTCAATACTATCCCGTCAAGGACTCACAAGAATCCATGTGGAATTGGGATGACAGTCAAGTTACACTCCCAATCCATTATGATGAAGAACAAACATACATCTTAGAATAGAATCAAGCATAGATTGAAGTAGAATAGTGATATAATTAATTCATAAGAATCAGCAGAGCTCCTAACCTTAACCTAGGAAGTTAGTGACTCATACTGTACAAAGAAACAATGTAAAACGTGTAGAGTGTGCAAGAGCTCTAACAAGGGTGAACTCTTGTCTATATATACTAATCTGCTAACTAAGAATTACAGAAAATAAGATAAACTAGTCTTGTAGTGCAAAAATCCACTTTCCGGGCCCACTTGGTGAGTGTTTGGGCTGAGCTTGAGTGAAGCCACAAGCTAATGCTCCCTTTTGGGTGTCTAACGTCACCTTTGGACTCCTGAATGGGCGTTGGACGCCAGCTACTCCCTTATGGGCGTTGGACGCCAGGAATGGGGCTAGTGGTTGGCGTTGAACGCCATTTTTGGGCCATCATTTCCAAAGCAAAGTATAGACGATTATATATTTCTAGAAAGCCCTGGATATTAGCTTTTCGTAGCCGTTGAGAGTGCGCTATTTGAACTTTTGTAGCTCCAGAAATGCTCCTTCGAGTGCACGGATATCAGAATCCGACAGCATCTGTAGTCCTTTCTCTGTCTCTAAATCAGACTTTGCCAAAACTCTTCAATTTCAGCCAGAAAATACCTGAAATCATCTTAAAACACAAAAACATAAAGTAGAATTCAAAAGTATGAATTTTGCACTAAAACCTATGAAAATATAATAAAACATAAAAAAACATAATAGAAACTATATGAAAATGATGCCAAAAAGTGTATAAAATATTTGCTCATCAACTGCATCATCTCTGTGTCATTAAGATGAAAAAGAAAACCACTACTTGAAGGGGCACGTTCATTCAAATTTTTTTCAGGATCCCTGAGGATTCTCGTAAACCTCCTCAATCTACACAAACCCACACACATATTCACATTCACTTTTATTCTCCATCTCCTTCTCCTCCTCAATCTGAATCCATGGCTCGCACCAAATCCAGTGCTCGCTGTTCATTAGCTTCTCAGGCATCCAAACCTTCTCGCCTTATCACATCCAAAGGGAAGCGTCCCATGACTAAAGGGGAACCATGTTTCCCTCCTGTTCGTCCTTCATCGCATCCAAACCCTCGCTCTGCTCCTCGTCCTCCTTCTCCTACTCACTCATAAAGAGGATTATCTTTTAACCCTCCTTGGGGAGAAGAAGATACACTCAGCTGTTCTAATTTGATTTTCTGAGGCATTACCCCATACATAAAGGAGTAATCATTCAGAAATTGAGGTAAGGATAGTGAACCCAAAATCTAAGTTTTTATAGCATTTCTATCATTCAAAGTTTGAAGTTTTGGAAGCAATGCACCTATACTAAAAGGAACATTCCGTCAAGATGAAAGACAAATAGAGAGAGAGAGGCTTAAATCTGATTTTCTCCTAACTTTCAAGCTATCACATTTCTTCTCCTTTATGAGGTTATACTGTATATCTTGCTTTCTCAATTTATCTTTCTTTAATTTCTCATGGTAAAAGACTATTTGTGAGGTATATGAAAATGCTATATGAGAGAAAAGTTAAAAGGAGTTACTTTGGAGAGAAAAACCATTATTATTATGTCAAAACTCTTTTGATGGAGTTTAGGGAGTGAACCTAACCGAGACAAGCCTGATTAGAAGCTTGGGTCGTTCCGAATAGGATTAGGAAGAATAATAGAGAAATGGTGTTTGTAATCTTTGAAAAAAATAGTAAAAATTCTACTATAGTTATAGTAGAGATCGGAATATAGGCCACATTGTACAAAATAGTTGAACCAGTATAAATAACTGTGTTTTCTTCTCTTCTCTGTTCTGTTTTTATTTCATTCGTTATGAGACGACAAAAATAAATTGTCTCTTGCATAATTGATATCACAGACACAGTAGTAACAAGTTGCAGAATCTATTTTGGTGTTCAAATTTAAAAGAATAAAAAATAAGCTAGATTCAATCTCTCGTTCTCTATGCCATTGAAAACTTTCAATATATTAGCGACTATTTGTATTATCACTAAAAGCAAAATAAATGATAGTTAAAAATAATTTTTTTAGTAATAATATAATATATCTTACAAAAAATAATAATGTTATATACACATTAAAATTAATTATCAAAATCAATCGCTAT
>NC_029794.2:100083085-100083306 GCF_000816755.2 Arachis ipaensis
AATTAAGCGATATAATGGTATTTTGAGCTACTCTATACTACTATAATTTGATTATAGATGCATGTAGGACCACATGCTACCCACCGTTGAAGAAGCAATTGTAGTCTATTAGTTCAACTACAACATGCTCTTAAATAAACCTTATTCAACGTCAATTTGTTGATTTATCATAAATTATTTATTTGTTTTTTCTATCAGTTTAAATATTTAAAATAATTTAT
>NC_029794.2:100083826-100088597 GCF_000816755.2 Arachis ipaensis
AAAATTATGTTACATGCATTTATATTAAAATTAATGTGTAAAGTATATTTTTTGTTTTTAAAATTTATTAAAAATTTTAAAAATATCTCTAAATTTTATCTTATTTCAATTTTGTCTTAAAAGTTTTCAATTTACATCAAATTTACTTCTAAACTAATTTTTCGAAAAAATTATGACCAATTAAGTAATAACTTTACAATAATAATCTTTAATACAAGCAAATCAAACATATTTATCATGTATTATTATTAGATTAGTCCTAAAATTTTTTAAAATTTAGTTATTAGGAGTATATTTGATATAAATCAACAATTTTTGAGACAAAATTAAAATAAAATAAAATTTAAAGATATTTTTAAAATTTTTAATAAATTTCAAAGAGAAAAAATATATTTTATTCAAAATTAATTTAAAGATTCTTTGGAGCTACACAAGTAAGTAGTCAGTATATGACTACCGAATAAAATGACATGAATTAATCAAACTTTAGCAAGTTACGAGTGATGATTATTATCTTAATTAGTTAAAAGCAGTGTGGAACTGGGATGGATTCTTTACACACTATTGGTTCAAGCTTCAAATTCCAGACGATCATCCGTAGTGAAGAATTTTTCTAAAATGGCTGTCACCTTCTAGGGTCAAAGATTAGCAACCTTATCTAAATATTAATGGCCGAACCTAACAATTATATATAGGTGAAATCTTTTTGATTTTTCGTAAAGACAATTTCTTTCACGCTATGCATGCAGTTTCTTTGAAAAGACTAATATATATATATTATTTCTACATATGGTAATCCACTGCTATAAAATAATACATTTGCCAACCGGCCTAAAAAACTTAAAGGGAGGGCACACAATGTTCAAAAATAAGTCAATTGCCATTGAAAACCCAAATATATTTATGTTTTTACAACTTCTATTTAGATTGTTCTTTTTATTGGTTGATCATTTTTATCATAATTTTTTTTAGAATAGATCGAGTCTAATAACTTAACCATATATTATTGCAAAGATTTTTAAAATATACATTAATAAGTATACTTTAGAAAACATGTAAATAAATAATTTACTTGCATCACCAGAATTCGCAATATTTAAACTGTTATATCCAGAGAAATGGATTAATATATATAGCATCTAAATGTTTTTTGTATCTACTTGACTGCACTACTACTGGTTGATAAACATAATAGTGTACTAATTATAATTAAGTGTAATTCAGGTGCAGCATCATCTGGCTAGTTAACGTGTTTGGTGGACAAAGTAAAGTTGTATCAAGCAACTACGTTGAATACTCTTTCGAAGTTTGAAGTTGGAGAAAGTCAGAAGAATCTTAAATGTTAAGCATGTAAACTAACGGTCACATTGTTGGATATTTGATTTTTAAATTATTTATTTATTTTATATTGTTATTAATATTTAAAATTTAACAAACCTTCTAAGTTAATAAATCGTCGCCAAGTATACAACATAGATATAAATTTAATAAATACAAATTTTTTATCTAATTTATATTCGAATATTTATGATATTTCAAAAAATAAACAAATTCATCGTATTATCAAACTAAAAGAAAAGTACTATAAACAAGCAAGTCAATATAATTCAAAACATAAACAAAGTATATTGATATATCAATTATAATAATAATAAGTAACAACCATACATCAACAAAGTGTATTGTTACATCAACTATAATTCAAAATAAATACCACTGAAAAAAAGAAAACTTATAAAATCTGTACTGTAGCATACACTAAAGGTGTATAAAACAATATGCTCTTGTAGCTAACCACTATCAAAATTAGTTTAGATATAAACATAAACCTAGTCTAGAATTAACCTAAATATGGAGAGTATAATCCCCAAGCAACATTGGTTTACAAGGAAATACATGAGCACAGACTGGACATTAGTTGTTCAATTCTTCTAAGATCCATTCAACGTTTTCTCTTTCTCTTGGCGGCTTGTTCTACTAAGACCTCTGGGTTTCTTCTGCGTGCTACAATAATTTTTGGAAGAGTGGAAGTGTGATAATCACTGCAGAAAGTGTAGAAAACAAATAGAAACAACCGCATAAGCCAAACAATTTTCAATTAAAAATTATAATCCATTTGCAGGAAATAAACATATTATTAAAAATCATAATTTATTGTTCCTTGTCTATCAACATTTAATTCTTCTACATGATGAGTTTTAGCCGTGTGTCATGAACATTAAGTGGAGTGTTTTATAACATTACTAATTTGTTATTTTTATGTTTGGTAAAATGAGTATTTCAATAACTTAATAAAGAAATATTCTATCCACACTCAGCTTCTTTATATATGAACATTAACTCTTTCTCTTTATTCTTCATGATTTAATGAGTAAATATTACACAAAAATTCTTGCTGTTTCATACAAGTCAGTATAACAATACTTGCAATGTTAGTTACAAATTTATCTATACCAATACTTGCAATGTTAATAGATTAATTTAAGAGCAAAAAGTGGTGTAGTTCAGGATAATAACATACAAGAACAGCAACTGCCACTTCTCTGTATGCCAGTCTAAGCTTCAATTCTTCAGGAATTTCAGCAGTATCCCCTTGCCATGTCTCAAAAGTTCCTTTTTGCTGCAAATTCACAAGATCCACAATAAGATATGAAGCAGAAGCAGAAAACATTAAACACATCAGAAGAAAAAATATTATTATCCTACCAAAATGATGCAGAGAAACCACTAACCCTCTTTAATGCCTCAAGTAGCTCATCTCGCCCAATGTAATCCAAATGCCTCTGAGCGAAAGAATTTATTCCTTGCATGCACCTAGTTTACACACGAAAAAAGATGGATGATAAACCATTATTTTATGGTTTATCTTGTGCTCATTTGAGTGGTTTTTATCATGTCCTTACCCACTTATTCATACAAAATGCATGGTTTTACAATTTCCTTCCCAATTTTGTGCTATAATTGAAAACATGCTTCGTTGCTCTTAAATTTTACTAATTTTAATCCTCTCTTATTACCATTAGATGCCTTGATATGTGTGTTAAGTGTTTTCAGGATTTATAGGATAGGAATGGCTTAGAGGATGGAAAGAAAGCATGCAAAAGTGGATGGAATACAAGAAACTGAAGGAACTGCTAAAGCTGTCTAGCCTGACCTCTTGGTATTAAATCGATCATAACTTGAGCTACAGAGGTCTAAATGACGTGGTTCTAGTTGCATTGGAAAGCTAACATCCGTAACTTCGCAAAAATATATAATTTGCTATAGCTGCCCTGAAGCCAGGCAACGCGCACGCGTGGATCACGCGGAAGCGTGACCTGGCAAAAACCCAATCCACGCTATAAAGTGGGGGAATCCATCCATACAACATATACAATATTTATAATTCACAATTTGAGGTTTAGATGTAGCTTTTAGAGAGAGAGGCTCTCTCCTCTCTCTTAGGATTTAGGATTAGGATTAGGATTTAGGATTTCTATTATGATTAGGCTACTTCTCTTCATTCCAGGTTCAATGTTCCTTTAATTTATTTTCTACTTTTATTTATTCTATTACTTTAATTGTTATTTATCTTTTCAATTTGGCTTATGAACTTCATGTTAGAGTTGATTTTCTTAATTAATACATATTGAGGTATTTCAGATTTATGATTGCTTTCTTTAATTTATGTTATTGATGCTTCTAATTAATCCAAATTATTTTTATTCGAGTAGATTTTCTTCCCTTTTGGCTTTGGTTGAGTAATTGGTGACACTTGAGTTATCAAACTCAGCAGTTGATTGGAAATTGGGATTGCTGATTGATTTGGATCCCTCTAAAGCTAGTCTTTCCATAGGAGTTGACTAGGACTTGAAAAATCAAGTTAATTAGTCCACTTGACTTTCCTTTATTTAGTAAGGGTTAACTAAGTGGGAGCAATAACAATTCTCATCACACCTGATAAGGATAACTAGGATAGGATTTTCAGTTCTCATACCTTGCCAAGAGATTTTTTAATTATTAATTTATTTTTCTTGTCATTTAAATTTCTTGTTCCTTATTTCAAAAACCCAAAAATATACAATTTTCATAACCAATAATAAATCATACTTCCCTGCAATTCCTTGAGAAGACGACCCGAGGTTTAAATACTTCGGTTATAAATTTATTGGATTTTGTTACTTGTGACAACCAAACTTTGTACGAAAGGATTCTCTGTTGGTTTAGAAACTATACCTACAACGTGATTATTTTTATAAAATTTTTTACTAGCAGGAAACCCGTTCGTTAATGGATAAAGACAATGAAATACTTCTCGAAGCAAGGTTCATTATGCATAAATTGTCGGAGGAGGAAATCACCTTCAAAATGGCAAATCTTCCATCCTTTGATGGCAAACCAACTCAAATGATCTTGTCAAAATGATCCTTCCTCAACAAAGCGGGATCAAGAATGTCTAATCTATTTGTAGCACCTATCACAAGTACTTGAAATTTAAGTTTAGAATATCAAATAACATCATTGTAACCTCGATGCCAATTAAAAGCATACATGTGCTGTAGAAACTTTGAATCCATCCAACTCAGTAAGTATCTAAAGTAAGCCTTGTTCTCGTTCAGCACCTCCCTACAAAATATAATTTACAAAACACAGGATTCATCAAAAGGAATACTAGAGATGATAGTATTTAGATTAACTTTTCAGTATTACATTTCACTGGAATTCCTACAACAACTTAAGAAAAAATAAAAAAAAAGAATAAACATTAGCAAAATATGATACCATTTGAAAT
>NC_029794.2:100088617-100097379 GCF_000816755.2 Arachis ipaensis
GTTATGAGCAGAAAAAGAATATAAAAGTTGTCTGAATCTTACTCCACCTATGTCAGGTCCTCCACGCTTGCTACCAACAACATCTATCTAATCAATAAATATGATAGAAGGTGAAAATGATCTTGCACTAGCAAAAAGACCCTTAACACGTGATGCAGCAACCCCTACAAACATCTGAAAAAAGAGCAAATTAAATATTTTTAACTTTAAAGATGAAGACAATTTTTATGCATTGAATATTCCACAATTCATGGGTATAAGTTTCATTCATTTACAGAGTGGAGCATATGATCTAGGTACGATCACAACCAGCACACTCTGATCAATGGCGATGGTGGACCTCCTTGTGATTACCAACAATCACCACCATATGCCTATGAACCCCCTCATAGAAAATTAACAAGAAATAATAAAATCTAAGACTAACAATTGCAAGAAAGCAATAACCACAAATTAAAGAAAATGATAATAATCATAAAATACCTCAAAGTGCATTAAAAGAAAATTGGAATCAACAGGAAGTCATGAACAATAAAGCAACAAGTTAAAGGAAATAACATATAAAACTAAGAAAGCAAAGAGGTAATAACAAGAAATTTAAAGAGGAACTTGAATCAAGATAAGAAGTAGAACTTAAACCTAGATGAAATTGAAAATAAAAGAAGAAACCCTAAAACCTAGAGAGAGGAGAGAGCCTCTCTCTCTATAATTCTATATCTAAAACTAAAGTGTGTGAATGAATGGTTCGAATCCCCTTTCCAAGTCCACTCCGCAGCCTCTTGTCTTCATTTTCGGGCATGAAATTGGGTCAAAAGCAGTCCAGAAATCGCCCCCAACGTAAAATCTGGTTAATTAGTGGGTAATTAACCAATAAATTAAAATATATTCTAGAAAGTAATAAATGAGGTTTTTATGGTTTAATGTGGTAGAGAAAATTAAAACGAGAATTTCGACACCAATTTTTAAGGAATCGGCCCAAGATTGGGCTAAACGGGCCAAACCGGATCAACCAAACCCAAGTTGGGTCCATGGCCCAGCCAAACCCTCATTAATTAATGAGAGTTTAGCACTCCCTCCCCTCACAACACACACACACGCTGAATTAGAAGGGGGAAAGGGGGAAGAACACAAACCCTTGCTCCTATTCACTTTTAATCTTCAATTGATCATATCTTTTGATTCGGAGCTTCGATTGACGCACCGTTTGCGGCCACACGACGGTAGTGTTCAGCTCTATAAAACCCATACAAGCAATCTTGGGGTAAGTCACAGTTTCACCTTCGAATTCCCAGCCCTTGATTTCGAGTTTATTGGGCAAAAATGTTAAAATTTGTGAGCTCCTTGTGTTATAGGATCAAATTAGCTTGAGTAGAAGGCTTGTTCTTGCTCCCTTGATCCTTGGGCTGGTAAGTACCTCAAACCCTAGTGGAAAATTTTGAAATTTATAGTTTTGGGTTTGAGTTATTGTGTTTTGGTGTGATATTGTGGCTTAGGCATTGAATATATGTGTGTTGGAGCTTAATTGGTGGTTTTGGAAGCTTTGGTGTGGAGCCCCAAGCTTGGAAAATCTGTTGGTGGAGTTTGGAAACCTTGGAAGTTGAGTTTGAGAGTGTTCCGGGTGGAACGGGAATCGGCCAATGTATGGTTTCGGTTTCCTGTATCTAAAATGTAATGTTGTGTGAAAACGTAGGTTAGTAGCCTTAGGATAGGATTTTGAAATAATGAGTTAGTTAATGAATGATATATGTGTGTGTGGTTATGTATGCATTTGGTGGATTATGAGATGTTGATGTAATTATAGGGTGATTTGAATTGGATATATGAATTATGATGATAATGGTTGGCAAGCATGAAATGTTGTATGTGATGTGCATTAATGTGTTTAATTGATGATTATGTGGAGGCTCTTGTTGATGAGCATAGGAGAATGTAAACTTGATATGTGAGGACATATGGTAATTGGTAAATTTGAATGTTGATTGGAAATTGAGATATGAAATGGTGTAATTAATGGGTTGATGATTGAATAAGGTTTGGGAAAGATTGATGTTGGAATAGTTAAGTTTTGGGGTTGATTTTGTTTGAATTTGGTAAGTGTATGTTTTGAAATGGGGAGTTTATGAGTTTTGGTAAAAATAAAATTTTAACGAACTTCAACGGATCATATCTTGAGCAATTGTTTTCGGAACTTGATGATTTTTACATCAATTGAAAGATAATTTAATAAGCTTTAAAACAGTTTGAATTTGGTTGAAATCTGAATTTTGTGGAAGGAGATAGACCGTTAGAAGTTTGGGTTAAAATTCTGAATTCTGCAACTTCTGCAGAATTTGTGATTTCTAGTTTGTGTGCGCACGCAAAGACCTGTGTGCACGCACACTCCGCGAGAATTTGGTCCTGTGCGCACGCACAGCCTTGTGCGTACGCACAAGCGGAGATAGGGCTACTAGTGGCAAGGCTAGCATGCCCTGTGCGCACACACAACCAGTGAAGGATTTCGAGCTGTGCATATGCAGAGACCTGTGCGCACGCACATGTTGGGATTGGCACACCGGTGGTGGCGCTAGCACACGTTGTGCACGCGCCCCACCCTGAGAATTTTGCGTTCTGTGCGTACGCACACGTCTAAAAGTGCTCCTGGGCGTGTGCACGCACACCCCTGGGCGTACGCACGCGATCCAGTTCTTTTCAAAATTTCTGTTTTCAAGTTCTTCACATTCCTAAAAAGCTTGTAATCTTCTGAGATGTTATTTCACACTTATAGACCCCCAATTTCACTCCTAATTCTTTAATTGAGGTAGAATTCCTAGCGGATGAGAGTAAGCTAGGGGAGAGGGTAACTTGTGGGTGAAGAAAGAGGATGATATGGTGAATTATGATGAAAGATGATGATATGAGTTGTTGAGGAGGATGGTGGGGTGCTGTATATGATGATAGCCAGATGACTAAGATGGATATTACTGTATGTCTGTGATTAAATGCATATATGCTGAATTGAATTATTGAAATTATGATTATTGAACTTCACCTATCTGAGATACAAGTTTTCCCTGGGTAAAAGCAGTGGCTAGCCACCACGTGCTCCAGGTGGAGACTCGATACTCTGCTGACCCTATGTTGTAAATGTGGCTGGGCACTGTGAAAGTCCCGGATGAGCTCGCCCCCGTAAATATACACCAGAGAGGGTATTGGATATATATGATATTATGATTTATGTTGAGTAAAACTCGAGTTGGGGATGCACGACAGAGGGATAGTCCAATGGCTAGCTACCAAGACTTGTCGGGTTGGCTTTATAGCCGACAGATGAGACTCATCAGCCACTAGGATAGGCATGCATCATATGCATTATATGTGAATTCTCTGGATAGCCTAATTGACTGCATCATTACTTGCTAATTGCTTAATTGTCTTATCTGTTTCCTACTTGTCCATTTCCTTGTTGATATACTTGTGTTTGCATCTGTTACTGTTGGCTGTTGGGAGGTTTGCAGGATTTGGAAAGGGAATATTTAGTTAGATTTGAAGATCCTTAAGTTAGTTGCCTACTTTTACATCTCTCGTGGTTTAGTTACATTTATACGCTTTGATTATAATCTAGAAGTTCTAGGATTGCCTTCGGCTTCCTAGGACATTACATGTTAGATATTTGGGCACTGTTACCATGCTGAGAACCTCCGGTTCTCACCCATGCGGATTTTGTGGTTTTCAAATGCAGGACGTGAGGCTCCTCACTGAAGCATGCTGGAGACTTTCTTTTGGCGGAGATCCTTGTATCTTGGGATTTTATTTTGGTTATTATATACTTGTTTAGATACTTTATTCTCCACTATACATGTATTTTCTATTAACTCATCTTAGAAGTTATTTTGGAGAAATAGGCTTTGTATTTTGTCTGTTGGGGTCTTTTGGGGCTTCCTTATTATATATGTATGTATACTGTTATGCTCGGACCGGTTATCTTTGCAAACTGAGTCTCGGGCCTTGATATATGTATTTTGGCACTCTTTGTATATTTATTCGCTTTAACTTACTCCTTGTCTGTTCATTTACATTATCGATCGGAGTGTTGCGCTTTTTGATTTAACGGTTTTGATTTACCCACTTTTCTTCAAAGGCTCCTAGTTATATACATTTTTGCAATACTATACGTACTAAATTTTACTTTTTGAGGTCGTAATGCCTCGCCACCTCTGTTTTATGACTTAAGCATAAGATTTTGTGTGGTAGGGTGTTACACCCAACATATTCTCTTTACTGCAGCACGTGACGCTCGTCACGCGTATGCATCATCCATGCGTACGCGTCACTTGGACGAAGCTCTTGGTCACGCATACACTTTAGCCACGCGCACACGTCGGTTCCAGCTTCTCAAATCCTCAATTTCTTGTGTTCCTTCCACTTTAGCATGCTTCTTCTTCATCCTCCATGCCATTCCAGCCTTATAACCCTGAAATCACTTAACGCACATATCACGGCATCAAATGATAATAAAAGAGGATTAAAAGTTAGCAATTTTAAGGCCTAGAAAGCATGTTTTCAATCATAGCACCACATTAGAAGGGAACTTAAAAACATGCAAATTATATGGATAAGTGTGAGTAAAGTTGATAAAATCCACTCGATTCGATCCAAAATAAGTCATAAAATAGTGGCTCAACACCCCTCTAAAAGCCAAAAGAGTAAATGACGTGGGAAAAATAACATCTAACAACTCAACTTGTAAACAGAATCTTCTATGCTCTTGTAGTTCCGCACTAAGCCTTCGCACCTGTAGCTGAAATGGGTGGAGATAGGGGGTAAGAACTTGGGAGTTCTTAGTAGGGTCGGGGTGTATAGTTATATTCATTTCATATATACTTGGTCAGCAATAACAGACAACAAAGTACAATCTAATTCAACAATTATAAAACACAGAATTTAAACAATCATTTAGCACACCCACAATCACAGAAAACACACTCACAAACAATAATGCCCAAACAAGTATGATGCATGCCTAGTCCTATACAGGCTATGAGCTCATGTGTCGGTTTGTTGCCCGATTTCCGACACTGGTCCTAAGATAAGCGTTTCGTACCGCCATCCTTATCTCAGCCAACGTCCCCTCCATGAGTGTTACGCATCGCTGTTTTCATGGGGGAACCTTCCTTTCGGTCCCAGTGAGCGTTACACATCGTCATCCTCACTGACCCGTCCTTATAGTGTCAAGTTACGCATCGCCGTCCTCACTAGACTCTTAGCACTAAGGCCCAAACAACATTCAACTCTATTTTAATCTTTTCTCTCTGCTCTATTGTGGTAGAGATCCCTCTAGTTAATACATTCTTTCATTCCTGCCCTCTGCTCTCATGTGGCAGAGATTCTTTAGATTATTTTTGTATTTGCTCTCTGCTCTCCTGTGGCAGAGGTTCTTTAGTATTTTTCTTTTATTCTTTTATTCTTTTGTTCTCTGTTATTTATTGAATTATATTTTCACTTAACTCAGTAACCTTTGTCTGAGTTTGGCTTCCAGTGTCATAACCTCTGTAAGCAACCTCTGTCTTACAGGTGAAGCTCTCTCTAGCCAATGTATATATTGATAACCTCTGTAAGCAACCTCTGTCTTACAGGTGCGACCATCCCCGGAGTGGTCATGTATCTCTGGAAAGTGAATCTCAGTGGGCTCACCACCATATCTTTACTTATCTCATTTTCTTTTCGTTCTTTCTTTTTTTTTTCTTTTCTTTCTTATCAATTCACAATATAATTTATCTTCGCATTATTCCCTCGCCTTTTCCTAAGTGTCTTATGGAAAAGAATTATAAAGTACTTTAATTAAGTCTGCATTCTCTAAAGCTTTTAAGATCACTCTGTTTGCCCTTCTCTAACTTATAATAATATTAATGATATCTTTACTAATTAATATTCGTAATAAAATATTAACCATAATATAAATAGAATAATTTAAATGGTAAATAAATAATATTTATATCTTTTCTTAAAACTTAATATTTTATAAAATTACATTTGGAACCCTCACTTATTTTCATATTTATAAAAATAACCCTGAATTTTTATGAAATACTCATTTTTATCTCCCGTACTTTATTTATTATCCAAAATACCCGAAAACTTATATAATTACAAGTTGTAACTCGATTTTTTATATACAAATACAATTTTATCCTTCAAAAATAAAGTTTAAATATTAATCTTCCTCTTATTCCAAAACCGAAACCCTTAACCCTTCCCTTTCAAAATATTACTTGTATTTTAATCCGTTTTCGAGATTTTCGGTTACCGATTCTTCATAGCTTTTAATTTAATCTTTCAACTACCAAATCTCTTCAATTTTCGTAAAATACGACATCACAACAGTGCAAAAAACCATTAAAATAAGCATAGCTGAGCTGTTCCTCATAGCCTAACCAACAAATCACAAGCAACAACAATAATTCAATATAAACTCATTCAAACTTAACTCAAACAATAATCAACCAAATCAATATTCACTTATCAAATTCACATTTAATTATTATAAAGTTACCAAACCCTACCTCCGTGCATAAATCAAAACAACAGAACCTCCAAAGAAGCTTTCTAACCGAGCTGCTGAAGAGGAAAACGTTAAGAATCGTCTGTGTCTCCTAGAACTCTAATTGACCAAACTCAAGAGAAAGAGGAGCTACGTCACCGTCAGCTTCCACCAAACAAATGTAACCTCAACATATAGAGGAGGAGGATATGAATACTTTACCACATTAGATTTTTTATTGAAATTACGGATCTCAAGAAATCAAGAGCCGAAGATTTTCGATCACGGTGGTTCTCATTTTCTCTCCCTCACGGCTCTCTTTTTCTTTTCCTTATGATATTCGGTGATCAAGAGAGGAAGAAGGGAATTAGAGGATTTATGATGGTGATGATGTGTTTGATGGAAATAAGGAAATGTGTCTTTTATATATATATATATATATATATATATATATATTTGTTGGAAATAAGATTTATTTATTTAAAAAAATATTTGGCCATCACTACTTAAAGATTACCGAAAATATTTTATTGGAAAATATATTCATAGAGGAGGTGAATTGTATTATAAATTTATGTACAAAAGATTTATTCCGTTGTACAAAATGTTTTGACAAACTTGGGAAGCTAAGTGTCTTATGGAAAAGAATTATAAAGTACTTTAATTAAGTCTGCATTCTCTAAAGCTTTTAAGATCACTCTGTTTGCCCTTCTCTAACTTATAATAATATTAATAATATCTTTACTAATTAATATTCGTAATAAAATATTAACCATAATATAAATAGAATAATTTAAATGGTAAATAAATAATATTTATATCTTTTGTTAAAACTTAATATTTTATAAAATTACATTTGGAACCCTCACTTATTTTCATATTTATAAAAATAACCCTGAATTTTTATGAAATACTCATTTTTATCTCCCGTACTTTATTTATTATCCAAAATACCCGAAAACTTATATAATTACAAGTTGTAACTCGATTTTTTATATACAAATACAATTTTATCCTTCAAAAATAAAGTTTAAATATTAATCTTCCTCTTATTCCAAAACCGAAACCCTTAACCCTTCCCTTTCAAAATATTACTTGTATTTTAATCCGTTTTCGAGATTTTCGGTTACCGATTCTTCATAGCTTTTAATTTAATCTTTCAACTACCAAATCTCTTCAATTTTCGTAAAATACGACATCACAACAGTGCAAAAAACCATTAAAATAAGCATAGCTGAGCTGTTCCTCATAGCCTAACCAACAAATCACAAGCAACAACAATAATTCAATATAAACTCATTCAAACTTAACTCAAACAATAATCAACCAAATCAATATTCACTTATCAAATTCACATTTAATTATTATAAAGTTACCAAACCCTACCTCCGTGCATAAATCAAAACAACAGAACCTCCAAAGAAGCTTTCTAACCGAGCTGCTGAAGAGGAAAACGTTAAGAATCGTCTGTGTCTCCTAGAACTCTAATTGACCAAACTCAAGAGAAAGAGGAGCTACGTCACCGTCAGCTTCCACCAAACAAATGTAACCTCAACATATAGAGGAGGAGGATATGAATACTTTACCACATTAGATTTTTTATTGAAATTACGGATCTCAAGAAATCAAGAGCCGAAGATTTTCGATCACGGTGGTTCTCATTTTCTCTCCCTCACGGCTCTCTTTTTCTTTTCCTTATGATATTCGGTGATCAAGAGAGGAAGAAGGGAATTAGAGGATTTATGATGGTGATGATGTGTTTGATGGAAATAAGGAAATGTGTGTTGTTAAGCATGTATATATATATATATATAAGCCACGTTTGGCTTCTTTCTTTTTTCTCTCTCAATGGCTTGGCTAATCCTTTTTCCTTGTGGCCTTATGAAAGGTGAGCAATTATTAATGGTAATCATAAAGTGGCAATTTAGATGTTAAGTGTCAAGGACAATAAATAAATAAAAGCATGTGTCATTGTTATATATGTATATATATGCATGTTACCCTTAATGATGTTGGCTAATTGAAAATACATAAATAAATAAATAAATTTAATTTAATTTTACTTATTAAAATAATTTTTAATAAATAATTTAAACTAATAAAATAAGTTATAATTAAATTAAATTTTAATAATCATAAAATTTTATTTAATTATTTTTGTTAAAAATATTTTTTTTAAAAACAAAATCTTAATATAATATAATAACACATCAATCTTCTTCGTTTTTTTCTTCGATCTTCTTAC